>NC_072473.1:122087028-122307028 GCF_027574615.1 Eptesicus fuscus | reverse complement strand
TGTCAGCGAAGAAATTATAACCTTGAGAACCAGGTACTGAGTTCTTCAATCTTTCATGAAGCTCTAAAACTATTCTGCTAGTAAAAGGGAGATCAGGTCTCACCAATGTTTCAGATGTTATTCCTCCATAATAAGGGACAAATGAATGTACGTAACCACATTTTGAATCTGAGAGGACATATAAACGAATACCCCATTTTGTTGGCTTTTTAGGATTATATGTGATGAAGTGTATCTTTCCCTTGAAACCAACAACAGCCTCATCAACAGCAATCTCTCTTCCAGGACAGAATCTCTCCCTAAATTTCATTTCAAGGTATGACAAGAAGCAGTTTACCTTCTCGGTTCTTGTTCTCAAATCTTTACTTGACTTTTGGTCATTTTTCAAGTGTAACATCCAAAATATTTGCAAGAACCTTTCTCTTTTGAAAACAGATAGAAAAAATGGTATATGAGACTCAAAATCCATGGACCAATAACTCTGCAAGTTGGGGTGATTCAATACACCCATATTTAGTATTACACCAAGAAAAGCCTTCATTTCCTCTATCGTCACATCTTTCCAATTATTCCAAGTGGATCACTGGGATAGTTCTTTCTGGCTAATTTTATGCCTAGCATACTCATTTGTCTCACCCATTATATTTTTTATCAACGTCTCAGTAAAAAACAACTGAAAAAAGTCTATTGGTGTGGCACATCCAGAAGGAACTTGAGGTCCAACATGTAACTGACCAGTGGAGAAAGGGATTCTGCTAGGCTCTTTGTCATTCACAGATGTAGATGTCCACTTTTCTTTTTCCTGTTTTCCCCTAGAAACGTAACTTTCACTGGGTCTTATACCCGAATTCTCAATGATATTACCTATATCTCCATCACTCTCACTCGAATAAACAATTGTGCATCTTCGTTTTGCCTTTATGAATTCAATGTCACTGTCACTGTCAGTACTTTCAGCCAGATCTTTGGGCAAAGCAAGGGACTTTTTCCTTTCTGTAGTTCCACTAGGACCAGCGATTTGTTCATCATCTCCACTCGCATCCTCGGAGAACTCACTTTCATCACTATTACATTTTTCACTTTTTTATTCGTTTTCGAAGTAAAATTCATCTTCGCTGCTTTCTATGTCTTTGGAAAACTTATCCATCCTGAGGAGGGGAAATTCACTCAGAATGTGCGACTGCTAGGGGGCAAACCAAGCATCCAACTAAACCCTGTGTCATGACAACATCTGTGATATGCTAATAGAAACCTAAACAAACCTAGGAGACGAAAAGATAAGGAAGGTTCTTTACCAAGGGAAGATGATGCAAGCTCAAAAAGGCATGATGCAACGACTCATGCCTTGGAGCCTCCTACTTGCTGCCTATGCAAAAGATAAGCTTAGGTGGTGGCATCAGTTGAGGCAGCATTTACATTTTACTTGTCCTTTCATGCTAATGAAAACAAGAAACGATACTGGAAAAATAGACAAAAATCCCCCTTCCCCCCCCGCGGTGAAACTACGTGTCGAGTGTGGCTCGACATACGAGCTGCTACCGATGCTAACCATGTCGAGTCACACTTGACATCCGAGTGCAAAAGGTTAAGATGATCTCTTCGTCATTAATGTTTGCCATTGTAATTACAACATGTCTTGTTGAAGGTGCTTTTGGGTTCATTTTGTTTGGGACTCACTGTGCTTGTGTGACTTTTCTCTTCCCTAAATCAGGGAAGTTTTTTTTTCATTATTTCTTCAAATATGTTTTCTAATACTTGCTCCTCTTCTTGTCCTTCTGGCACCCCTATTATATGTATGTTACTTCATTACATGTTGTACAAACGTTTCCTTAGGCTCTCCTCCTGCTTTCTATTTTTTTTCTCCTATTGCTGTTTTGATTTGGTTTGTTTTTCTTCCCTATCTTCTAAATTGCTAATTTGGTCCTCAGCTTCTTCTAGTCTACTATTGAAACCTTCTATTGTGTTTTTTATTGTAACTATATCATTCTTCATTTCCTCTTGATTTTTACATAAGTTGTTGATTTTGTCAACCATCTGGTTTATGAACTGTATGACCCTTACTGTGAATTCTTTTTCTGACATATTGCATGCCTCCATTTCATTTAATTCATTTTCTGACAATTCCTCCTTTTCTTTCCTTTGGGGGTTGTTACTTTGTCTCCCCATTTTTGCTCTCACTGAAGGGTCCAGGCTCTGAGTCACGCAGGGCCTGTGGCTGAAGTGGCAGGCTGGTGGGAGGGTTGCACACTCTGAGACTCACTGGAGGGCCCAGGTGCTGGGTAGCATGGTGCCTGTGGCTGAAGCAACAGGCTTGGCAGGAGGGTTGCACACTCTGAGACTCACTGGAGGGCCCAGGTGCCAGGTAGTGCAGACCCTGTTGCTGAAGTGGCGGGCTTGGCAGGTCCATAAATATATTTTAAATGTTCGTTAGATGAAGGATATTGCTAAAAGATCAACAGTGAGGATTAAATAATATCCACAGGTGATAACTGAAGGGCCTAAGTCCCTGTAGAGACAGAAGTAAATGGAATCTAGAAAGTCACCAAGAATGTTGACAAGAATTTAGATAGAGAGGACAACTAAGCCTGGAGGCAAATACTGCCCCAAGCCGAATTTCTACTACCACCTCCAGGTTTTGAGTGGGGTGCAGATCTTAGATACTCTCAGAACATGCCTCCTATTCCTTTTTTGTAACCAGGCTCAGGGGATCTAGCCCTTCTCTCTTCTAGCCTCAGAATCCTCTCCTTTCCTTCTACTCTTGGACCTCCCCCACACTCTTAGGCAATTCATAGCTGTGAAGCCTAAATGAGATAATAATACATATCATGCCTTACAAACAGAAAGCATTCTCTAATAATTACCTATTTTTGTTATTATGGAATTAAGGCCCCAAACTAGAGAGAGTTTAGAGCTGAAGGCCAGGAAACAGACTACCAGGATTTAGAAATCTGCCAGGTAGGAAGCTAGGTAGGCTTGAACTTAATCTCTTTGGGCATTCTTCCAAGAAGCATTTTAGTTGCCCAATTGGCATCCTGAAATCTAGGCCACCTTCTACCACAACACCTTTGCCTTTTTCTAGACAACTAGTTATTTTGTAATTAACAATGGGTTAATTGCTTGGAAATATTTACTTGACAGAGCCAAGATTTAAACTTGCTCCAAGGGAAATATCTTGGGTGGAAAGGAAGGCAAAGGAGGAGTTAAAAAACTACATCCTTGTACTTAATAAACCCCAAGCAGCTTATCTATCTTTAAAAAGACAAACAAGCAAACAAAAATAAACCACAAACACAAAATGTTTTTGATCAAAATTGTTGAACAGTATTATACTAAATATTGATTCCCTCCCTGCCAAATCTATTGCTCCCCAATACCCCATATCTCAGAAATGATCATGTTTCATCCAGTTACTCAAGGAAAACATGTAGGGGTCATCTATGAATCTTCCCTTTCTCTGACTCCTCACATCCAGTTCATTAGAAAGTTCTGTTGGGTCTATCTTCAAAATATCCTAAATTTGTTCTCTTCTCCATCCCTACTGTCACTCCTCTAGTCCAAACTATCCTTTTGTCTTATTTGGACTAATTTAAAGTAGACATAAACTTATGTGCCTTCTCACATTATTTTCCAAGATACTTCCCATTTCCATATTATGCTGCTACCATTCCATTTTTGGCATCCTGCATGAGCTTTCAGAGCTACAAGGTAGTCTGAGATGAAACTCTGTACCTGCATGACCTTCATGTTTCATAAATTATGACCATGACTACCAAGTTATCACTCCACTTCCACACTTGGATAAAATGCCATACCATGGGCATGGGATCTGGCTTTGTGAGAAGCTGCCAAGGGACCAAATGATGCAACCTGGAGGTAAAGGTTAGTCAGTATCTTGGGGTATGAAATTTAGTGGAAATGAGGAGGCATGAGGGAGCCAGGCAGATAACTTTCTTCCTTCCTTAACTCTGAAATGTTGTGTTTTCCTTTCAACCACTCTGAGAAAACATGGCAAATGACCTTCAGTTTAATTCAGCCAAAGGCCAGTGAAGTAATGCATTCATGCACTACATTGTTTTATATCTTCCTTTGCCTCACTTCATCATCCTTGTTGCCTTAGGTTTGCAAAACTCCCAAATGGATAGTATGTGAATTTTTTAAAATATGGTTTATTGATATTTTTACGGAGAGGAAGGGAGAGGGATAGAGAGTTAGAAACATCGATGAGAGAGAAACATCGATCAGCTGCCTCCTGCACACCCCCTACTGGGGATGTGCCCACAACCAAGGTACATGCCCTTGACTGGAATCGAACCTGGGACCTTTCAGTCCACAGGCCGATGCTCTATCCACTGAGCCAAACCAGTATGTGAATTTTTAACTCAAGTTCTGTTTTAAGAGACCCTGGCTAAGACATTTGATATTAGAAGTGGTTCTAGAAAATAGACTTCCAGGATGGGGTTCTAGATTTGGATTGTTTACTTGTCTATGAGCATTAAGGACCCCATTGGTGGTACTAAGTATGTGGAAATAACTCCTGACATGAAATGGCATTGCAATTATTTGAGCTTCCATCTGTGGTATGTGGTATTGATTTGGTGTGATATGTAACTGCAGGGAAACATATGGGGAGGTCAAATGGCTGTGGCACTCAATCAATATACAATGTTATTTATAAGGATCTTGAAATAGAATGGTTGCTTTTGACTGCAGTGGAAACTCTGGCTCTATGGAAGATTTGAAGGAGATCCTTATCTCCTGTAGTTGCAGGATAGACTGTACTAAAAATCAGGCTCAGGATCTGATAATAGGGGTGGCACAGATGAAAAAAAAAGACTAAATGTACAACCTTGTCAGGCCCATTTTTCCAAAATCAGATAGGGGACGAGTGGAATGAGATGAGGAATGAATCTTTGGGTGGATGAATACAAGTATTGTAAATCCTCTAATTTCCTTGAATTTTTCTTTCTGGCAGAAGCTACCACCTTTCTCTTGACAGAGGAGAATAGTTTCCATTTTCATGTTATAATTTCACCTGAAGCAGCTGCCTTACAAAAAGACATTTTTTCTCAAGATGCACCCCATCATTTTCATTACCTCCTGGTCAATAACCAGAAACTCATCTCAGCACAGCTTGGATAAGTATACACTTTGCTCCAAAATTTTTTATGCTTATTAATAGGAAGACTTGAAAGCAGTTTACAATCTCAAAAACACCATTTATGTGCAAGAAGTAAGATATACACCAAAGTCTATGCTGCATGATTCCATTTAAATGACTTCCAGGAACAGACAATACAAGTCTACAGAGAAAGAAATCAGAAAGTGGTTGCCTCTGGGTGGACATCAAGGGATTAACTGGATAGGGCAGGATGGAAATTTCTGGGGTGGTGAAAATGTTGCATATGTTGTTTTGAGTGGTGGTTACATGGGTATGTATATATAACTGTCAAAAGTAAGGTCTCTGTTTTTTGTATGTAAATTATATGTCAATTAAAAGTTAACAAGGAGTTCACCTTTATTTGGCAAGGACATGCTCATTGTCTTATCTCAGGTATTTTAACTCTCATACTTTCCATAATAATATCGTATGTAGGAAGCTTAAACATCTTTATACTCTACAGAATATTACACTGGCCCACCTTATTGATGAATATATTTACATTGTGAATTTCTACAGGTTTGGGAGTTGGGTGCAGAACATCCTTTCTAAGGTAGAGGACACAATACTGTATTTTATACCACTAAGAAAGTGATTCAGCATTCTTATATCTTTTAGGATTTTGGATACAATACATGGGAATACTGCTCTGACCAGTTTCAAGTGAGGACCAGGGCAAGAGAGGGCAGCGGGGCTAGACCACAAGCCGATCTGCCTCCTGGACCATATGATGATATTTCAGATCCAATGGTGGTAGAATAAGTCTCTGGCAAACCCCTAGGAAAGTCACAGTGAGGATAGATATCTGAGGTTCTGGAGAAAGGCCATGCCCTTGGAGGCAGAGAATTATTCTTTTAAAAACATCATCTGGTGTGCTAGTAGAGACTGAGTACCTGATCATAGGGCACGGTACCTAAGGCTGAATGACAATACTGTCCCAAACTTAGTGGATTAAAGCACCACACATTTCTTATCTGTTTCCATGGGTCAGGAATCTGGTCCTGGCTTAGCTGAGTCCTCTGTTCAGGGTCTCACAAGACTGCAGTCAAAGTATTGGCTAGGGCAGTGGTCGGCAAACCGCGGCTCCCGAGCCACATGCAGCTCTTTGGCCCCTTGAGTGTTCTAACGCAACTTCTTCAAAATAGACTCACCCAGGCCGAAAACCGACTTCTGCGCATGGGCCATGAAGTTTCAATCGCACTGTATGTGCGCGCCCGCACGTGGTATTTTGTGGAAGAGTCACACTCAAGGGGCCAAAGAGCCGCATGTGGCTCGCGAGCCACCATTTGCCAACCACTGGGCTAGGGTACCTTATTTTCTGGAGTTCAGGGTCTGCTTTCAAGATCACATGGTTGTTGGCAGAATCCAGTTCCTTTTAGTTGTAGGACTGAGGTCCCTGTTTTCTTGCTGGTTGTTGACCAGGGACCTCTCTTAGTCTCAGGGACAGACTGACTGTAGTTCCTTGCCATGTGGCACTGTCACAGGTCCTCTTACATTGTTGAAGTTTAGTTCTTTTATTTAAAAAATATTTTGATTGATTTTTTAGAGAGAGAGGAAGGGAGAGGAGGAGAGAGAAACATCAATGTGAGAGTGGAACATTGATTGGTTGCCTCCTGCATGCCCCCGACTGGGGGTAGTGACGGCAACCTAGGCATGTGCCCTGACCGGGAATGGAACCAGCAACCGTTTGGTGCATGGGACAATGCCCAACCAACTGAGCCACACCAGCCAGGGCTTTTATTTTTATTTTTTGATATACACATACATTGTAGAATAATTACCAAGATCAAGATAACACATCCGTCATCTCACATACTTAATATAGTCAACTCTTTTTTGTGTGAGAACACTTAAGATCTACTCTCAGCAACTTTTATGTACATAATACCATATTACTAACTAGCATAACTATGTAGTTTAGTTCTTCAAGGCTATCGGGAGAAGCTTTCACTCCAGTCTGCCTAGATGGAGTCTTAGATAATATAATGTAATAACCACAGTGACTATCCCATCACTTTTTGCCATATTCTGTTGGCTAGAAGCAAGTCACAGCTTCCACCTAAACTCAGGGGAGGGAATTATGTAAACATATGACTCAGTGGGGATCATCTTAGGATGTTTCCACTAGAAGCACCAAGTGTCTATGAATATGAGCTCCTTACAATAAATTGGATGTTATTTGACATACCAAGTTATAAGGGTGGGCACAAACATCAATGATGTATTGTGTGATGGAAGTGGTACACTTAGGATTTGGCTCAAGCAGGTCCAATAAGCATGAACAAAGTGTAGGTCAGATGGTCCAGACAGGTGTCACTTGATTCTGCCATACTATTGCCCCTCTTTCAATCCATACCTATGTTGCCTTATGTTGGGGTGGGGATCTGCTGCTATCAAATGACAGGCATAAAGGTTTCTGCCCTGATTCACAGATGAGTGGCTGCCACTATGACTGGCACTATGTGGAAATGAATTTCTCTCCCATTATAGTCCCATCAGCAGTAGCTCTGAAGGACAGTGGGGAAGGAAGTAATCCCAGTGGGTAGACTTCCCTTCACTGAAGCTAATTTAGCATCTGCCACAGCTGAGTGCCCAGCTTGACAGCAGTCTTCCATACAGCATCATTCTTCAGTGAGACCCTCCAGCTACCTAGTGTTAGGTCAATTACTTGAATCCCTTCTATTCTGAAGGCAGCAGTAATTTCTTCCTCAGCAGAATGGTTATGTACTCAGAATGGATTTGCCTTCTCTCTCACTAGCA
The DNA here is from genome assembly GCF_027574615.1 of Eptesicus fuscus. Taxonomy (NCBI): domain Eukaryota; kingdom Metazoa; phylum Chordata; class Mammalia; order Chiroptera; family Vespertilionidae; genus Eptesicus; species Eptesicus fuscus. The sequence continues at coordinate 122,299,110 of NC_072473.1, read as the reverse complement.
CCACTGTCTGAGGGCTTACAAAATGCTTGACTGAACAACAGAATAGGTGGTTGAAGGCTCAGCTCAGATTCCAGGAGGATTAAATCTTGTAGGGTTGGGTGCTATATATCATATATACTAAGATGTGGTATATGCCTTGATCCAATGATTGGTATACAGTACTGCATCTCTTATAGTTGGAATATGCAGATCCATGAATCTCAGTCAGGAAACTTGGAAAAATCCTGTAAACACTACAGGAGGTGGGAATCTCCTTCCCACTTTGCTGGGATAATAGAAGTGATAGCAGTAGAAGCATTGTTTGTGTTAATGGCAGCCATGGCTGCTGTCAAATGAAGAATATCTTTGGCAGAGCTGGTAAAACTTAATGACAGATGAGGGGAGTAGAAAATTCAAGTAAATAGAAAGAATTTTGGGATCTAGGGTGCAGTGATGTTCTGGAATCAGAGAGACCTAACTTTAAATCTTGGCTTTACAACTTATCTGCATGATGTCAGGCAATAGCTTTATCTTCTGAACATCACTTCTCATTCAGAGATGATAAAAGTACCCACCCCTGAGAGTTAATGTGAGAATTAATTAATATTTTTGGTAATGTTTGTAAAAGAACAGTGCCTGGCAAAGATTAAATCTATATATATAAAGAGCCAGAGTCCGTAATATCCACAATGACCGAAGGTTCGACCTAACACCCAGGCTGCGCACACAGCAGGCTCTGGTGGAGATGGGGCTAGGGGAGGTGGGGCCAACACTCACACTCACTCACAGCTGCACACGCAGAGACACACACAGCATCCACCAGCTCACAGCCTTTTCTCCCTTTCTTTTCCTCCCTCCCAGCTCGCTCTCAGAGCCTCTCTCAAAATGTGGCCGCAGGGCGGGGAAGAGGGTAGAGCTGTCCCAACTGGCCCCACCCCCTCCCAGCCAGGAAAGAGGAAGAGGGAGAGAGGGAAGCAGGGAGGCCTGGAGGACTGCTGAGAAAGACAAAGAGATACAGAGACTGGGAGAGACTGGGATGGAGAGATGGAATAAAATAGCAATATTAAAATATTTTCTCTTATTAATTTCCTTTTAATGTGCATGAATTTTGTGCATCAGGCCACTAGTGTTCAATAAAATAATGTGTGCAACGAACATACTTCTTTCTCATTTTAGGACAGATATGGTATGACTATAAAAGCAATGAGGTAGAACTGTCACAGAAGTTTCTTGAAAGAGCTTCTTTGATGGTGCCCTCATCAGTGCTTATCCCAAAGATAGATTTATCTTGACACTAATGGAGCTTGAGCTCCAGGGTCCTGTATTTGCACTAGCCCCATCCAAAGCTCTGGGAATGGCTCTAGTAATGTCCTCATATAACCATAATTTTTCAACTCTATTCTAAAGTTTGTTTTAATACAATTGCTTTAAAATTCCTGTAAAATAATCAGCTGATTTTTTTTCTTTTTAATCAGAAAAAAATTTCTGCATTTTGTTTCTGGTGTTCAATAAGAAAGGAACTTTCAGTCAACTAATTGTAATACTTTTCTTCAAATGATATATTGCCTTTATTTCCACATTTTGAGTAGCACTGCTCTGGCCTCATGCACAATTGTCATTTGGGGACTTCTCTTTGCATCTCTTCTATCACCTGTTTCCTGCATTTCATATGTTCTGCTCAAGAAGTTTCCTAAGAAAAGATGCATTGGAAGTAAATTCTTTGAGAATTTGAATATCTGAAAATGTCTTTATTCTTCTCTAGAACCTTGTATTGTTTGGCTATCTATTTCTAGGTTAGAAAAAAAAAACTTGCAGTGTTGCTGTTGAGGAATTGAATGTGATTCTGATTTACAATGAGTATTCTTTTTTTTTGTTGTTGTTGTTAATCTCCACCCAAGGATATTTTTTCCATTGATTTTTAGAGAAAGTAGAAGGGAGGGGTTGGGGAAGAGAGGGAGAGATGGAGAGGGTGGGGGGGAGAGAGAGAGAGAGAGAGAGAGAGAGAGAGAGAGAGAGGAAGAGAGAAAGAGAGAGGAAGATAGAGAGGTGAGAGAGACACATTGATTGGTTGCCTCCAGCATGTGCCTGGACCAGGGCCAGGGATCAAGCAACTGATGTATGTGCCCTTGACCAGAATCAAACATGAGATCCTTTAGTCCGCAGGCTGACACTCTATGCACTGAGCCAAACCAGCTAGAGCCCAGTGAATATTCTTGATCCCTGTATGTGTCCTGTTATGATCCGCCTCTAGAAGCTTATTATAACTTATCTTTTCCTCTGATTTTTAGAAGATTTAGTGATGATAAACCTTACTGGGGATATTTTCTCATTCATTGTGCTGGGCACTCAGGGGGCCCTTCTATCTGGACATTTATGTCCTTCAGTTTTGAGGAATAATCTTGTCTTGCTTTTTCCATATTTTCTTTTTCTCCTGTTATCTCTTTCTAGTACACCTATTAGTCAGATATTGAATATTCTATACTGGTACACTGATTTTATTCTGTTTTCTGTTCACCATAGTTGATGAAACCAGCTTTGGCTTTCTATCGCGGGGGAGCTGGCTCTCTGTCCGCTGGTGCACCAGGCCTTTCGAAAGCCTCCAGCGAGGCGGAGGCTTTCGAAAGGCCTGGTGCCGGAGTGGACAGACAGCCAGCCCCCCCGCTTTCACTCCCCACTTTTGATGGTCCGCAGCAGGATGTGGGCTCGCTGCCCCAGAGGCCCCTTCTGTGCTGCAGCACAGCCATGGCACAGACGCTGAGCTCGCGCCGCTGCTGGCAATGCGAGCTCAGTGTCCCGCCGGCCCAATCGACCACCTCGAGTCCTGCCCCCTGCGCCTCCCGCTGGCCCAATCGTGGGCGTAGCGGAGTGATGGTAATTTACATATTACCCTTTTATTATGTAGGATTCTCTGAAAATAATCAATTGATTTTTTTCTTTTTCATTTCTTCATTTTTTTTTTTTTTGCATTTTGTTTCTGATGTTCAATAAGAAAGGATCACTTAAAAGTCTGTTTATAGAACAGTTAGGCCCCAAATTCTTGTCCCCATTCATGCAGTCAAGATGGCAAATCAAACAGGAGGGGGGAAGAATAATGTGGAAAACTGGAGCAGAGAAGCTCTGAGCTCTGGCACTCTAGGCACAGAGTAGAGCAGTGATGCATGAAACAAAAAATGAGGAAAAATAATTGAAAATCTGCTTCTGGATTGATATAGTCCCAGCCAGCCCACTTCTCCTGCCCAACATTAGAATCCAAGCAATCATGCTTACCAAGTTTCCCTAAAAGCAGTTGATTAAAGAAACTTTCTCTGGAGAAACTGAACAGCCCTGTGATGTTAACATTTAGGGGAACCTAGAAAAGAAATGCCAGAAGGCTATATGCTTATTCTAATATGCAGCCCACCAATTGAGAAAACCTGCTGCTACACAGAGTTTCCATTCAGCATTTAGAAGTTAAATTTAAAATTAAATGAGCAGCCAAGGATCACTAGTTATTTGAAAAGGGCATCCAAAATGCAAGACAGAGACAAAATGAGCAGAAGAGAAGCAAATCAACAGAACAAGAAATAGTTCAAAAACTTAAGAAAGCTTCAAAGAGAATGTAAAATTCTTAGAGTGGGAAAATACTAAATCCACTAGACTAGAACAGGATGTTATATAAAAGGAACAGAGAACAAGTGACTTTGGCACTCATTCTAGAACACAACTTTGGTTTTTGACTTCCAGTATGTACCATGTGGTGGAAACTAAGAGTGCATAGTTGTGAGTCTGAGTACCATACTGAAAATAAAGTAAGTAGGCAAAATGTGTACTGAATACTATATGAAAATACATGTCTGTGTTTTCTCATTTTATAAAACAATTCATGTTGTTTCATTTTCTTTAAATTATGTAAGAAAAGGTATAAATTGTCAGCCAACACAGAGCTTAGGACATTCTCAGCTCTCTTCTGAGCATGCATCTAGTCTTGGGCATGTGTATGGCCTTCTATATTCCCAGGAATATGTGGAAGCTTTCAGAGCCCTTATTCCCTAAAGCAGTGGTCGGCAAACTCATTAGTCAACAGAGCCAAATATCCACAGTACAAATATTGAAATTTCTTTTGAGAGCCAAATTTTTTAAACTTAAACTTCTTCTAATGCCACTTCTTCAAAATAGACTCGCCCAGGTCATGGTATTTTGTGGAAGAGCCACACTCAAGGGGCCAAAGAGCTGCATCTCATTGCCCAGCCTTTCCTACTGAGATTTTTAGTTAGTGTGTTATTTGTTTCAACTGTTATCCCCAGGTGGCAGCAACTAATATGTTTGCTTTCAAATGTGTTTGACAACCCTCTCAGTAGCTGCCGCAGCCCTGGAAGAGTTCTGAGATAGGCTCAATAAAGGCAAGCCCTTTGAATTGGTCTTTCAGGAAGTCACAAGGCAGGTTAAAGAAAGAACAAAACCAAAAAAACCAGACAATTATTCGAGAATAAGGTCTGTTCTGCTCCCTCTGGTACTGGGCACTGGGTACTGGGTACTTGTACCAGGAATGTGGGCTACTGTCTTTCAAAGGCCTCTAATGAACTGGGGAGCAGGGAATGGGTCCAGGGTAAGTTAAGATGCTGCAAAGCTCTCTTGTCAAAGTACAGCTGCTTTTTCTTGATTAAACATGCTCCTGTTTCTGCAAGCTTTTGATTAGTATACAGAGTTCTGAAAAATTAATTCTGATGGGTTTTGCTAGTTTGTTTATTGCTCTTGTGGAGGGATGGACTTTTGGAGTTCCCTACTTCAGCATTTTTGCAGATGTCACTTGGATTCTTTTGTTGACAGTTTTGGGGGAATTTTTTTAGAATGCCCCATCATTGATATTTGGCTTATGTTTTTCCTTCATGATTATGCTTGGGTTATGGGATTTTGGAGGAGCACCACAGAAGTGAAGTGCCATTCTCACCATATTATATGACAGGTACATACTATCTTTTTACTACAGTTAAAAAGAGTGGAAGCAGAGTGTAGTCGTTTGGAGGTTGGACTTTTAATTTAATTTTAATTTAAAATTTTTTATTGATTTCAGACCGGAAGGGAGAGGGAGAGAAAGATAGAAACATCAATGATGAGAGAGAATCATTGATCAGCTGCCTCCTGTATGCCCCCTACTGGGGATTGAGCTGCAACCTGGGCATGTGCCCCTACTGGGAGTCCAACTGTGACCTCCTGGTTCATAGGTCCACGCTCAACCACTGAACCATGCCAGCCGGGCCTAGAGGTTGGACTTTAAAATCAAATGTATCTGAATTCAAATCCTGGCTCCTCCAATTGCTTGCATGAATGATGGAACTTTTTTAAGCCTCAGTTTGCTTTTTTTTTTGACATTTTTTTTATTGAGGTATTATATGTGTACATATCTTACCATTGCCCCCCCACCCCACACCCATACATGCCCTCACCCCCCAGAGTTTTGCGTCCATTGTTTATGCTTATATGCATGCATACAAGTCCTTCGTTTGATTTCTTATCTCCCCCACCTCTCCCTAACTTTCCCCCTGTAATTTGAAAGTCTGTTTGATGCTTTACTGTCTCTGTATCTATCTTCTTGTTCATCAGTTTATAATGTTTTTTATTATCCATAAATGAGTGAGATCATGTGGTATTTTACTTTCATCGACTGGCATATTTCACTTAGCATAATGTTCTCCAATTCCATCCAGGTTGCTGCAAATGATGAGAATTCCTTCTTTTTTATGGCAGCATAGTATTCCATTGTGTAGATGTACCACGGTTTTATGATCCAGTCATCTGCTGACAGGCACCTAGGCTGTTTTCAAATCTTAGCTATTGTAAATTGTGCTGGTATGAACATAGTGGTGCATATATCCTTTCTGATTGGTGTTTCTGGTTTCTTTGGATATATTCCCAGGAGTGGGATTACTGGGTCAAATGGGAGTTCCATTTTCAGTTTTTTGAGGAAACTTCATACTGTTCTCCACAGTGGCTGCACCAGTCTGCATTCCCAACAGCAGTGCACAAGGGTTCCTTTTTCTCCTCTTCCTCGCCAACACTTGTCGTTTGTTGATTTGTTGATGATAGCCATTCTGACAGGTGTGAGATGGTACCTCATTGTTGTTTTGATTTGCATCTCCGGATAATAAGTGACTTTGAGCATGTTTTCATGTGTCTCTTGGCCTTCCTTCTGTCTTCTTTTGAAAATATTCTGTTTAGGTCCGTTGCCCATTTTTTTTATTGGATCATTTATCTTCCTTTTATTAAGTTGCATAAGCTGCCTGTAGATGTTGGAGATTAAACCTTTATCAGTGATAGCATTTGCAAATATGTTCTCTGATGCAGTGGGCTTTCTTGTTGTTTTGTTGATGGTTTCTTTTGCTGTAAAAAATCTTTTTATTTTGATGTAGTCCCATTTGTTAATTTTCTCTTTAGCTTCCATTGCCCTAGTGGCAGTGTCAGTGAAGAAGTTCTTTTGGCATATGTCTGAGATTTTGCTGCCTGTTGATTTCTCTAGTATTTTTATGGTTTCCTGTCTTATGTTTAAGTCCTGTATCCATTTTGAGTTTATTTTTGTGTATGGTGTAAGTTGGTGATCTAGTTTCATTTTTTTGCATGTATCTGTCCAATTTTCCCAACACCGTTTATTGAAGAGACTGTCTTGACTCCATTGTATGTTCATGCCTCCTTTGTCAAATATTAATTGAGCATAGTGGTTTGGGTCCATCTCTGGATTCTCTATTCTGTTCCATTGATCTATATGTCTGTTCTTGTGCCAGTACCAGGCTGTTTTGAGAACAGTGGCTTTGTAATACAGCTTGAAATCTGGTATTGAGATCCTTCCTATGTTATTCTTCTTTCTCAGGATTGCTGTGGCTATTCGGGGTCTTTTTTTTATTCCAGATGAATTTTTGTAGAGTTCTTTCTAGGTCTGTGAAATATGCCGTTGGTATTTTGATGGGGAGTGCATTGAATCTGTAAATTGCTTTGGGTAGTATGGACATTTTAATGATGTTGATTCTACCAATCCATGAACATGGTATGTTCTTCCATCTGTTTACGTCTTCCTCTATCTCTTTTTTCAGTGTCCTGTAGTTTTCCGTGTATAGGTCTTTTACCTCCTTAGTTAATTTTATTCCTAGGTATCTTAATTTTTTTGGTGGGATGGTAAATGGGATTGCTTTTTTAGTCTCTCTTTCTGTAAGTTCACTATTGGTGTATAGAAATGCCAGAGATTTCTTGGCGTTAATTTTGTATCCCGCTACATTGTTGAATTCACTTATTAAGTCTATTAGTTTTTTGATGGAATCTTTTGGGTTTTTTATGTACAATATCATGTCATCTGCAAATAAGGACAGCTTCACTTCTTCTTTCCAATTTGGATGCCTCTTATTTCTTCTTCTTGCCTAATTGCGATAGCTAATACTTCCAGTACTATGTCAAACAGGACTGGTGAAAGTGGGCATCCCTGTCTTGTTCCTGTTCTTACGGGAAATGGTTTTAGTTTTTGACCATTGAGTATGATGTTTGCTGTGGGTTTATCATATATAGCTTTTATTATGTTGAGGTATGATCCTTCTATTCCCACCTTGTTGAGAGTTTTTATCAAGAAAGGGTGTTGGATTTTGTCAAATGCTTGTTCTGCATCTATTGATATGACTATGTGATTTTTATCTCTCAATTTGTTTATGTGATGTATCACGTTTATTGATTTGCGGATATTGTACCATCCTTGCATTCCTGGGATAAATCCTACTTGGTCATGGTGTATGATCTTTCTGATGTATTGCTGGAGCCGATTTGCTAGGATTTCGTTGAGGATTTTGGCATCTATGTTCATGAGGGATATTTGTCTGTAATTCTCTTTCATTGTTTTGTCTTTATCTGGTTTGGTATTAGGGTGATACTGGCTTCATAGAAGGAGCTTGGAAGTGTTCCTTCCTCTTGAATTTTTTGGATTAGTCTGAGGAGGATAGGTTTTAGTTCTTCCTTGAAAGTTTGGTAAAACTCTCCTGTGAAGCCATCTGGCCCTGGGCTTTTGTTTGCCGGAAGCTTTTTGATGACTGCTTTAATTTCTTCCATAGTTACTGGCCTGTTGAGCTGTTTAGATTCTTCCTGATTGAGTTTTGGAAGGTTGTATTTTTCTAGGAATATGTCCATTTCCTCCAGGTTATCCAGTTTGTTGGAATAGAGTTGTTCGTAGTATTTTGTAACAATCCTTTGTATTTCGTCGGGGTCTGTTGTTATTTCACCTCTTTAATTTCTGATTTTGTTTACTTGGGTCCTCTCTCTTTGCTTCTTGGTGAGCCTGGCTAGAGGTTCATCAATCTTGGTTATCCTTTCAAAGAACCAGCTCTTGGTTTTGTTGATCTTTTGTATTGTTTCTTTGGTCTCTATGTCGTTTATCTCTGCTCTGATCTTTATTATTTCTTTCCTTCTGCTTACACTGGGCTTTTCTTGTTGCTCTCTCTCTAACTCTTTGAGTTGTAGGGTTAGGTAATTTATTACCATTGTTTCTTGTTTTTTGCAGTAGGCTTGTAGAGCTATGAACTTCCCTCTCAGGACTGCTTTCGCTGTGTCCCATAGATTTTGGATTGTTGTGTTTTCATTGTCATTTGTTGCCATGATGTTTTTTATTTCTTCCTTGATGTCTTTGGTAACCCAGTCATTGTTTAATAGCATGCTGTTTAGTCTCCATGTATTTGATTTCTTTGGGTTGTTTTTATTGTAGTTGATTTCCAGTTTTGTGCCACTGTGATCTGAGAAGATACTTGATATGATTTCTATCTTCTTGAATTTGGAGAGACTTTGCCTATGTCCTAACATATGGTCTGTCTTTGAAAATGACCCATGTGCACTTGAGAAGAATGTATATTCTGTGGCTTTGGGGTGAAATGTTCTGAAGATGTCGATTAATTCCATCTGGTCTAGTGAGTCATTTAGGATTGATGTTTCTTTGCTGATATTTTGTTTAGAGGATTTGTCCAATGGTGATAGTGGGATATTGAAGTCTCCTACTATGATTGTATTGCTGTCAATCTCTCCTTTGATATCTTCCAGGAGTTTATTAATGTATTTGGGTGCTCCTGTATTTGGTGCATATATGTTTACCAGAGTTATTTCTTCTTGTTGGATTGCTCCCTTTAGTATTATGAAGTGGCCTTCATTATCTCTTGTTTTGTCCTTCACTTTGAGATCTAATTTGTCGGATATAAGTATTGCTACCCCAGCTTTTTTTTTCATTTCCATTCGCCTGGAAAACCTTTTTCCATTCCTTTACTCTCAGTCTGTATGCGTCTTTTTTTTTGAGGTGAGTTTCCTGTAGACAGCAGATATATGGGTTTTGTTTTCTTATCCAATCTGTTATCCTGTTTCTTTTGATTGGGGCATTCAATCCATTTACATTTAAAGTTATTATTGATAGGTACTTATTTGTTGCCATTTTTATTCTATACCCCTGTGTTCCTTCTTTGCTTCCTCTTTCTTTCTTTCTTTCTTTCTTTCTTTCTTTCTTTCTTTCTTTCTTTCTTCTTTCTTTCTTTCTTTCTTTCTTTCTTTCTTTCTTTTTTTTTTTACAGCAGACCCTTTAGCATTTCTTTCATTGCTGGTTTGGTGGTGATAAACTCCCTTAGTCCTTTTTTGTCTGTGAAGCTCCTGATTTCACCTTCAATTTTGATTGATAGCCTTGCTGGGTACAGTATTCTTGGATTGAGACCCTTCCTTTGCATGACTTGGTATATTTCATTCCATTCCCTTCTGGCCTGATGAGTTTCTGTTGAGAAATCAGTTGCTAGTCTGATGGGGGTTCCTTTGTATGTAACTTTCTGTCTCTCTCTGGCCGCTTTTAAGATTCTTACTTTGTTGTTGGTGTTTGCCAACTTAATTATAATGTGCCTTGACGTTGGTCTTTTGGGGTTCATTTTGCTTGGAACTCTGTGAGCTTCTTGGATTTGTGTGGGTTTTTTCTTCCATATATCAGGGAAGTTTTCTGTTATTATTTCTTCAAACAGGTTTTCTATTCCTTGCTCAGTTTCCTTTCCTTCTGGTACCCCTATTATCCTGATGTTGTTTTGTTTTGTGTTGTCCCGAAGTTCCCTTAGGCTCTCATGCTTTCTAATTTTTGTTTCTAGAAGCTGTTGTATTTGGGTATTTTTTTCCATCTTGTCTTCTAGCTCACTTATGTGGTCCTCTGCTTCTTCTAGTCTACTCTTGATGCTTTCTATTGAGTTCTTTACAGCAGCGATGTCATTTTTCATTTCTTCTTGGTTCTTCTTCATTTCCTCTTGGTTCTTACTCATATTGTCGAATTTGTCTTCCATCCTTTTCAGCCACCTCATGACCATTTCTCTGAATTCTTTCTCTGATTGGTTGTTTGCCTCTAATTCGTTTACTTCCTTTCCTGGTGATGCCTGCTTTTCTTTCCTATGGGGGCTGTTTATTTGTCTCCCCATGGTCTCTCTTCTCCGGATGTCTGGTTATATATTTCTCTCTCTCTGGCGTTGATTTCAAGGTACAAAATACAACACAACTAGGCACAACACACATGGCACTGAACAGAATTGTATTCACGATATAATAACCTCCAATAAAGGTAACCACCAGAGAAAGACAAATTAGGGAATAGGAGTGGAAGAGGGAGAGTAAAAAGAAAGAAAGAAAAAAAAAGAGTGTGAATCTGAACTTGGGAAAAGAGCAGAAAAAAAAAGTAAGAGAGACAAGAACGATACTAAGAGAGAAAAGGGGAACAAACTATATATATGGGGAGTAAACTCCACTAGAACAACCACCAATCCCAGCAAATTCCAGCAACACGAGCCTGGAGATTAATACAAACTGCAACACCAACTAATATCAAGTGAGGCAAGGGAAAACAAAAGTAAAAAACAAACAAAAACAAAGCAAACAAAAGATCCAACCAAACAAACAAAAAGAATAATCAAAACAATCTCATAAAAAAGCATAAAAATTCAATCTAATCGACATTCAAGCAAACAACAACAAAAGGCCAGAGAGAAAAATAATTTTTTAAGGTAGTGTAGAGAAAGTTATGTATGGATTTGGAGCAGGGGGTTGCGAATTAGATATATAAGTAGGGTGAAATTTTAGCAGAGTGTAAACTGAAAAAGTAGGGAAAATCTAAAGCCAGGGTTAAGATAAACAGGAGACCAAAAGGGGAAAGGTTAGGAGGAGAGTGATGGCATAATGTTAGCGTTGAGATAGGGTAAAACGATTGTAAGGGAAAGATGCAAATAGAATGTAGGACACTAATCCCAAAATAAAAGAAAGAGAAAATCAAATGACATTAAAAAAAAAGTAAAATAATAGTAACAATAATGCTGATTGAAAATAAAAATGTAATAATTAAAAAGGTGAAAATCAAGTGAGGAAAAAGAAAAAAATTAGTTTCTTAAGTAAAATATGCAAAAAATGAAAATAAATTAGAACAAAAAAATCAAAAAAAATTGAAAAAAGAATTTAAAATTAAAAAATAGGAAGACTAAAATGTGCAGTAGCAGCTGTCATTCACTTCCTCTATTATTCTGTTTGGTATGCCTGTTTCCCAGTCTGGGCGGTATTTCAGTTCAGCTTCGTTCCACTGCTCCTCAGTGTTGTAAGCCAGTCCTGCTTTTTAAGCAGGCCGTGTCTTAATTTCTCGTATTTATTTATTTATTTATTTATTTTATTGAGTTTTTACAGAGAGGAAGAGAGAGGGATAGAGAGTTAGAAACATCGATGAGAGAGAAACATCGATCACCTGCCTCCTGCACACCCCCTACTGGGGATGTGCCCGCAACCAAGGTACATGCCCTTGATCGGAATCAAACCTGGGACCCTTGAGTCTGCAGGCCGATGCTCTATCCACTGAGCCAAACCGGTTTCGGCAATTTCTAGTATTTATTTTTGATTACACCAGAGACAATTAGCGTTTCAGCCCCTTGGTGGCAGTGTTTCTGAATTGACTTCCGGGCCTCTCTAGCTTTTTTTTTTTTTTTCCCCCTCTATGGCACTCACTACTGGTTTGTGGAGGTGTGCACCTCAGAGCTGCCTCTCTGATGGTCACACCCAGCTCTGCTCCCCAGGTTCCGAAAAAACAACTTCCCCCTGCAGTCTTTCAGGGTTTTTCCACCTGGGTTTTCCTATGTATTGGGCTTAGTAATCAGAGTCGGAAAGAGCCCAAGTGTGCGGACAGTGGGTCTGTGCACCAGACTAAGGAGCCTGCACTCCTTTGAAAATTCTTAGTCTGACCTCCTCGTCAGATAAAAATGAGTTGCTTTTAAGAGGTCACTTCTGTTAGCAGCTCAGAGGACCCCCTTCCACATTCACGGATCACGGCAGTTCCAACTGCCGCGGATTTTTCTAGGCACAGACCTCCTGGTTCCTGCTGGTCCTGCGGCTCGCGCGCTTCCCTCACCCACCACGGGGATTAGAAACCACACCTTCTTTCAGGCGAAATCTGACCTTTCCGTGGTGCAGTGAAGAGTTCCTTTGAATCCGAATGTTTGCGCTGATAGGGGACCGGTGTTCTGGTGCTCGCAGCTGTTCAGTGTTTGCAGTTGTCACGGAAAGTCAGGTTTCCAATAAAATCCTCCTTTCCTTGCAAGATGGCGAGGCGCCCGGTGAGCCCGCAGCTCCGGGAGGGGACCCAGCCCCTGCGGGTGCCTCACGGTCAGGGGAACCCTGCCCAGCACTCCCCCGCCTTCTCCTGGAGTTTAGCTGTCCCTTGGCTTGCCAACATACACTCCCCCTGCGAACCTCTGCTGCTCCTACTCTCCGCCCCAGGACCAGACTCCAAACACGACTCTATTCAGCCGCCATTTTTTTCTCCTAGCAAGCCTCAGTTTTCTTATCTGTAAATCAGGAGTAATAATAGTAGCTACTTTATAAGGTTACTGCGGAAAATCAAATAAGAAAATGCATGTGAAGTAAGTAACATGATGTCTAGCACATAGTAAGTGCTAAATATATGTGAACTAGTAGAATAAGAGAATGTATGTGTATGTGGCCATGCACAAGAAAAATTTTAAAGATAGTAGATTTGACTTTGGGTGGTGGGCACACAATGTAATGTACAGATCATGTATCATAGAAATGTACACTTGACACCTATATGATCATATTAACCAATGTCACCCCAATAAATTAATTAAAACAATATATATGATGACAAAAAGAGAATTAGAAATGATTTTCATTATGTAAAAAAGTGCCATAATTTTTCTGAAAAATTTGATGGGAAAACCAGGATTCTATGGATTATATACATTATATTTGGATAAAATGGTAAATTTTACACATGAGGCATTATTTTTGAGGGCAGGGCAGGTGGCAACTATAGTTAGAGCTCCTGGGCAGCAGGATCGAGTATGAGGCCTAGCATTTGTGGTGAGGGATCCAAGAAGAAAAAGGGGTGAAAACTTTATAGTGGGTAAAAGCACTACTATTGGAATAATACAAACCAGGGATCAGATCCTGGATCTTCTTTCACAGGCTCTGTGACGACGTTGGGTAAAGTTATTTAACTTCTTTTAGCTGACGTATCCTCATCTGTAAAATGGGGATGAAATAACCCATGTAAATGGCCCAGAACATTCCCTGTCACATAGCTCAATCAATGGTAGCTACTCTTTCTACCTAACAGTTGTGACTTGGTAGCAGTTATAAGTCTTTAAGTCAGGGAAGACTTTTGGTGTTAGATGTGGCTTTGGGAAGGTTCACCTTTCAATCTGTAGGATGTTTTGGGATCTTCCCTTTTTTGGTAGCTTCAGTCCCTTGTTCAGGTCTTCTTCAAGTTGTCCTAGCCTAGGTGTTTTTATAATATTTGTGGTGACTAAATTTTTTAAAAAAATATTTTCAGTGTACAATCAGAAAGAAAATGAAAACCACATGGAAAATTCAGCCCATTCCAATGTGTTCTTAGTCCCCCATTCTACATCCTACTAGGCTCTTTTCTGCAGATGATGGCTGAGAGTATCCTCTTTAGAGTAATAAATCACACGAACATTAAATGCAGCCTTGCAGCTGCACCAGGGCTAGTTAGAAGCCTATTCAAGAAAAGGGCTTATGTGGAGGAGTTTCCCCCCTTCTTTTTAAAAAGCCACCTGTACAATTTTGTCTTGGTTTTTAAGTGGAAATGATTTTAAGATGTAAATTTCCCCACTCTACTTATGTTTATGATGTACAAATAGTTCATTGTTAATAGGGAAAGAAAAAAACAAACACACACACCAAAATGCCAGACCTCATTAAGGCTCTTTAGAGAAAGTATGCCTCTTTAACTTTCCAACTTCCTTTCTGAGTTAGTAATTTAGGGGCTGGACAAGATGCAGGTGGAAGGAATTGCTTCATTGACAGGTGGCCCTGAATCTCACATTCCTGGAAGTTCACCAGTTCAGGGCACAGAGGTATCTGGGAGAACTAGGACCGGTCTGGAAAGAGCACGCAATGTAATCTAAATCCTTTTCCTGTTGTTTGGCAAAGTCCCAAACATTCTTTGAGGTTAGGAGAGATAGCTTTGAGGAGAAAATTTGGACCATATTATCTAATCCAGATGTCAAAACCCAGGCTCTGAGAAGGAAAAAAACCTTTCATTATAAACTAGGCCTTGGGAGTGGGGGTGAAGAATATCTTCTTTATTAATTAGACCTCAAGGAGGGAAAATCCTTTCATTATAATCATATCAATTCACATAATGAGGTTAGCTGTGCAATTTGGTGAAGATGATAATGGTCAGCCATGTAGAATGATTTAAAGAGTTCCAGAAGGGCTCCCTGTACACAATAAAATCATCCCTACTCAGATTAAGAGTGCCTGATATTCCTTCATCAGTAAAACTTAACCCTTTTTTTTGGTCAAGGACTTGCTTTAGAATCTAGTGAAAGCTACTGGCCAAAAGTTTCCCTCCGAAAAAGGCATATGTGTATTCATGCACCAGTGTTCATTTTTGTGGAGTCAGTGTTTCTCATAGTTGATTTTCAAGAGCCGTGTAGTGGGCACCCTGTCCACACATGATCCACCATTTAAGGAAATTGAAAAGAAGCTCTTTCAAAAAGAAGAAGAAAAAATAAGCTCTTTCACATTTTTATCACTATCACATCAAAATATTTAAAATAATTCATTCTAATAACTTCACATTAGGAAGGGGGATGGCAATTAGGGGCATTTTTGGCAATAAATGATATTTATGAATCATTGCAGGAAAAAAAGTATGAGAGTACTCTTAAACTCTGGAAAACCCTCTTTAAAAGGTTTCAACTATCTAATTTCATAGCTTCTAGAGACTTCAGTATTTTTAAAATTCCTTATTTGAAAGCCAAATATTTCTTTTTTTTAATTTTATTTTATTGTTTAAAGTATTACACATAGTATTACATATAACTCCTTTTTTCCCCATTGACCTTCCCCTAGCCTCCCTTAACCCCTGTCACATGCCCTCATCCGCTCCCCCCCCCCCCCCCAGTGTCTTGTGTCCATTGGTTGTGCTTATATGCATGCATACAAGTCCTTTGGTTGATCTCTTCCTGCCCCTCCCCTAACACTCCCCAGCCTTCCCGCTGTAATTTGACAGTCTGTTAGGTACTTTACTGCCTATGTATCTATCTATTTGTTCATCAGGTTATAATGTTCTTTATTTTCCATAAATGAGTGAGATCATGTGATATTTTTCTTTCATTGCCTGGCTTATTTCACTTAGCATAATGCTCTCCAGTTCTATCCATGCTGCTGCAAATGGTAAGAATTCCTTCTTTTTTTTATAGCAGCGTAGTATTCCATTGTGTAGATGTACCATGTTTTTCTAATCCACTCATCTGCTGATGGGCACTTAGGTTGTTTCCCAATCTTAGCTATGGTGAATTGTGCTGCTATGAACATAGGGGTGCATATATCCTTTCTGATTGGTGTTTCTGGTTTCTTGGGATATATTCCTAGAAGTGGGATCATTGGGTCAAATGGGAGTTCCATATTTTAGGTTTTTGAGGAAACTCCATACTGTTCTCCACAGTGGCTGCACCAGTCTGCATTCCCACCAGCAGTACACGAGGGTTCCTTTTTTCTCCGCATCCTCACCAGCACTTGTCATTTGTTGATTTGTTGATGATAGTCATTCTGACAGGTGTGAGATGGTACCGCATTGTCATTTTGATTTGCATCCCTCGGATAATTAGTGACTTTGATCATGTTTTCATATGCCTCTTGGCCTTCCTTCTGTCTTCTTTCGAAAAGTATCTATTTAGCTCTGTTGCCCATTTTTTGATTAGATTGTTTATCTTCCTTTTGTTAAGTTGTATGAGTTCCCTGTAAATGGTGGAGATTAAACCCTTATCGGTGATATCATTGGCAAATATGTTCTCCCATACAGTGGGCTTTCTTGTTGTTTTGTTGATGGTTTCCTTTGCTGTGCAAAAGCTATTTATTTTGATGTAGTCCCATTTGTTTATTTTCTCTTTAGTTTCCATTACCCTAGGAGCAGTATCAGTGAAGAAATTGCTTCGGCATATGTCTGAGATTTTGCTGCCTGTGGATTCCTCTAGTATTTTTATGGTTTCCCGTCTTATGTTTAAGTCCTATATCCATTTTGAGTTTATTTTTGTGTATGGTGTAAGTTGGTGGTCTAGCTTCATTTTTTTTTGCATGTATCTGTCCAATTTTCCCAAAACCATTTATTGAAGAGACTGTCTTGACTCCATTGTATGTTCACGCCTCCTTTGTCAAATATTAGTTGAGCATAGTGGTTTGGGTTGATATCTGGATTCTCTGTTCTATTCCATTGGTCTATATGTCTGTTCTTGTGCCAGTACCAGGCTGTTTTGAGAACAGTGGCTTTTTAATACAGCTTGAAATCTGGTATTGCGATCCCACCTACTTTGTTCTTCTTTCTCAGGATTGCTGAGGCTAGTTGGGGTCTTTTTTAATTCCAAATGAATTTTTGGAGAGTTCTTTCTAGGTCTGTGAAATATGCCATTGGTATTTTAATGGGGAGTGCATTGAATCTGTAGATTCCTTTCGGTAGTATGGACATTTTAATGATGTTGATTCTACCAATCCATGAACACAGTATGTTCTTCCATCTGTTTACGTCTACCTCTATCTCTTTTTTCAGTGTCCTGTAGTTTTCCATGTATAGTTCTTTTACCTCATTAGTTAAGGTTATTTCTAGGTATCTTAATTTTTTTGGTGGGATGGTAAATGGGATTGCTTTTTTAGTCTCTCTTTCTGTAAGTTCACTGTTGGTGTATAGAAAGGCCATAGATATCTTGGTGTTAATTTTGTATCCTGCTACATTGTCAAATTCATTTATTAAGTCTATTAATTTTTTGATTGAGTCTTTCGGGTTTTTTATGTACAATATCATGTCATCTGGAAATAAGAACAGCTTTACTTCTTCTTTTCCAATTTGGATGCCTTTTATTTCTTCTTCTTATCTAATTGCAATGGCTAATACTTCCAGTACTATGTCAAATAGGAGTGGTGAGAGTGGGCATCCCTGTCTTCTTCCTGTTCTTAGGGGAAATGTTTTTAGTTTTTGTCCATTGAGTATGATGTTTGCTGTGGGTTTATCATATATCGCTTTTATTATGTTGAGGTATGAGCCTTCTATTCCCACCTTGTTGAGAGTTTTTATCAAGAAAGTGTGTTAGATTTTGTCAAATGCTTTTTCTGCATCTATTGATATGACTATGTGATTTTTATCTCTCAATTTGTTTATGTGATGTATCACGTTTATTGATTTGCGGATATTATACCATCCTTGCATTCCTGGGATAAATCCTATTTGGTCATGGTGTATGATCTTTCTGATGTACTGCTGGATCTGATTTGCTAGAACTTTGTTGAGGATTTTGGCATCTATGTTCATGAGGATATTGGCCTGTAATTCTTTTTCATTGTGTTGTCTTTATCTGGTTTTGGTATTAGGGTGATGCTGGCTTCATTGAAGGAGCTTGGAAGTGTTCCTTCCTCTTGAATTTTTTGGAATAGTCTGAGGAGGATAGGTTTTAGTTCTTCCTTGAATGTTTGGTAAAACTCCCCTGTGAAGCTGTTTGGCCCCGGGCTTTTGTTTGCCGGAAGCTTTTTTGATGACTGTTTCAATTTCTTCCATAGTTATTGGCCTATTGAGATGTTTTGATTCTTCCTGATTGAGTTTTGGAAGGTTGTATTTTTCTAGGAATATGTCCATTTCCTCCAGGTTGTCCATTTTGTTGGAATAGAGTTGTTCATAGTATTTTTTTTTTTTAACAATCCTTTGTATTTCTGTCGGGTCTGTTGTTATTTCGCCTCTTTCATTTCTGATTTTGCTTATTTGCGTCCTCTCTCTTTGCTTCTTGGTGAGCCTGTCTAGAGGTTCATCAATCTTGTTTATCCTTACAAAGAACCAGCTCTTGGTTTCATTGCTCTTTTGTATTGTTTTTTTTTTTTTTGGTCTCTATGTCATTCATTTCTGCTCTGATCTTTATTATTTCATTTCTTCTGCTTACTATGGACTTTTCTTGTTGCTCTCTTTCTAATTCTTTGAGTTGTAGAGTTAGATGATTTATTACCATTTTTTCTTGTTTTTTGAGGTTGGCCTGTAGAGCTCAAAACTTCCCTCTCAGGACTGCTTTCATTGTGTCCCATAGCATTTGCATTGATGTGTTTTTATTGTCATTAATCTCCAGGATGTTTTTAATTTCTTCTTTGATCTTTTTGGTAACCCAATCATTGTTTAATAGCATGCTATTCAGCTTCCAAGTGTTTGAATTGTTTGGAATGTTTTTATTGTAGTTTATTTCTAATATTATGCCATTGTGGTCTGAGAAAATGCTTGATATGATTTCAATCTTCTTGAATTTGGGAAGACTTTGCTTATGTCCCAATATGTGGTCTAATTTTGAAAATGTCCCATGTGCACTTGAGAAGAATGTATATTCTGTGGCTTGGGGTTAAAATGCTCTGAAGATGTCAATTAGGTCCATCTCATCTAGTGAGTCATTTAGAATTGCTGTTTCTTTGCTGATTTGTTGTCTGGAGGATTTATCCAGTGATGTCAGTGGTGTATTAAAGTCCCCTACTATGATTGTATTGTTTTCAATCTCTCCCTTGATATCTTCCAGGAGTTTTTTTTTAAATGTATTTGGGTGCTCCTGCATTGGGTGCATATATGTTTACCAGCATTATATCCTCTTGTTGTATTGATCCATTTATTATTATGAAGTGGCCTTCCTTATCTCTTATTACGGTCTTTACTTTGAGGTCTATTTTGTCAGATATAAGTACTGCTACCCCAGCTTTTTTTTTTTCATTTCCATTTTCCTGAAGGATGTTTTTCCATCCCTTCCCTTTCAGTCTGTGTGAGTCCCTTCTTCTGAGGTGGGTCTCTTGTAGACAGCATATATATGGGTTGTATTTTTTTTATCCATTTAGCCACTCGATGTCTTTTGATTGGAGCATTTAGTCTGTTTACATTTAAAGTTATTATTGAAAGGTACTTGTTTGTAGCCATTTTTATTTTTTGTGCCTGTGTTCCTTCTTCCCTTTTCATTTCTTCTTTTTCATCAGTCCCTTTAGCATTTCTTGCATTGCTGGCTTGGTAGTGATAAACTCCCTTAGCCTTTATTTTTTCTGTGAAGCTCCTTATTTCTCCTTCAATTTTGAATGATAGCCTTGCTGGATAGAGTATTCTTGGATTCAGTCCTTAGGTTTGCATCACTTTGTAAATTTCCTTCTATTAGTTTCTGGCCTGATGTGTTTCTGTAGAGAAAGCATTTGATAATACAATGGGATATCCCTTGTATGTAACTTTCTTTCTCTCTCTTGTAGCCTTTAAGATTCTCTCTCTGTCCAGAATATGTTCCATCATAATTATGATGTGTCTTGGTGTGGGTCTTTTCGGGTTCATCCTGTTTGGGACTCTCTGTGCTTGTGTGACTTTTTTCTTCACCACATCAGGGAAGTTTTCTGACATTGTTTCTTCAAATAGGTCTTCTAACCCTTGTTTCTCTTCCTGTTGTTCTGGCACCCTTATTATTATTATTTTTATTTATTTATTCATTTTTTTCAATTTTTTTATTAAGGTATTATATGTGTACATATATTACCATTGCCCCACCCAACTCCCATATATGCCCTCACCCCCCAGAGTTTTGCATCCATTGGTTATGTTTATATGCATTATTACAAGTCCTTTGGTTGATCTCTTATCTTCCCCACCTCTCCCTAACCTTCCCGCTGTAATTTGACAGACTGTTTGATGCTTTACTGCCTCTGAATGTATCTTTTTGTTCAACAGTTTATAATGTTCTTTATTATCCATAAATGAGTGAGATCATGTAGTATTTTTCTTTCATTGACTGGCTTATTTCACTCAGCATACTGTTCTCCAATTCCATCCAGGTTGCAGCAAATGGTAAGAATTCCTTCTTTTTTATGGCAGCATAGTATTCCATTGTGTAGATGTACCATAGTTTTCTGATCCAGTCATCTGCTGACGGGCACCTAGGCTGTTTCCAGATCTTAGCTATTGTAAATTGTGCTGCTATGAACATAAGGCTGAATATATCCTTTCTTATAGGTGTTCCCAGTTTCTTAGGATATATTCCTAGGAGTGGGATTACTGGGTCAAATGGGAGTTCCATTTTCAGTTTTTTGAGGAAGCTCCATACTGTTCTCCACAGTGGCTGCACCAGTCTGCATTCCCACCAGCAGTGCACGAGGGTGCCTTTTTCTCCGCATCCTCGCCAACACTTGTCGTTTGTTGATTTGATGATGATAGCCATTCTGACAG
Organism: Eptesicus fuscus; assembly: GCF_027574615.1. NCBI lineage: Eukaryota > Metazoa > Chordata > Mammalia > Chiroptera > Vespertilionidae > Eptesicus > Eptesicus fuscus. Next base: position 122,278,397 of record NC_072473.1, on the reverse strand, counting down.
CTGTGAGATGGTACCGCATTGTTGTTTTGATTTGCATCTCTCGGATAATTAGTGACGTTGAGCATGTTTTCATGTGTCTCTTGGCCTTCCTTCTGTCTTCTTTTTTTTAAAATATATTTTTATTGATTTTTTTACAGTGAGGAAGGGAGAGGGATAGAGAGCTAGAAACATCGATGAGAGAGGAACATCGACCAGCTGCCTCCTGCACATCCCCGACTGGGGATGTGCCCACAACTAATGTACATGCCCTTGACCAGAATCGAATCTGGGACCCTAGCGTCTGCAGACCGACGCTCTATCCACTGAGCCAAACCGGTTTTGGCCTTCTGTCTTCTTTTGAAAAGATTCTATTTAGGTTTGTTGCCCATTTTTTTATTGGATCATTTATCTCCCTTTTATTAAGTTGTATAAGCTGCCTGTAGATGTTGGAGATTAAACCTTTACCAGTGATAGCATTTGCAAATATGTTCTCCCATACAGTGGGCTTTCTTGTTGTTTTGTTGATTGTTTCTTTTGCTGTGAAAAAGCTTTTTATTTTGATGTAGTCCCATTTGTTTATTTTCTCTTTAGCTTCCATTGCCCTAGGGACAGTATCGGTGAAGAAGTGCTTTTGGCATATGTCTGAGATTTGGCTGCCTGTGGATTCCTCTAGTATTTTTATGGTTTCCCGTCTTATGTTTAAGTCCTGTATCCATTTTGAGTTTATTTTTGTGTATGGTGTAATTTGGTGATCTAGCTTCATTTTTTTGCATGTATCTGTCCAATTTTCCCAACACCATTTATTGAAGAGACTGTCTTGACTCCGTGTATGTTCATGCCTCCTTTGTCAAATATTAATTGAGCATAGTGGTTTGGGTCCATCTCTGGATTCTCTATTTTATTCCAATGATCTATATGTCTTTCTTGTGCCAGTACCAGGCTGTTTTGAGAATAGTGGCTTTTTAATACAGCTTGAAATCTGGTATTGAGATCCCTCCTACTTTATTCTTCTTTCTCAGGATTGCTGTGGCTATTCGGGGTCTTTTTTTTATTCCAAATGAATTTTTGGAGAGTTCTTTCAAGGTCTGTGAAATATGCCGTTGGTATTTTAATGGGGAGTGCATTGAATCTATAGATTGCTTTCGGTAGTATGGACATTTTAATGATGTTGATTCTACCAATCCATGAACATGGTATGTTCTTCCATCTGTTTATGTCTTCCTCTATCTCTTTTTTCAGTGTTGTGTAGTTTTCCGTGTATAGGTCTTTTACCTCCTTAGTTAAGTTTATTCCTAGGTATCTTAATTTATTTGGTGTGATGGTAAATGGGTTTGTCTTTTGAGTCTCTCTGTCTGTAAGTTCACTATTGGTGTATAGAAAGGCCATAGATTTCTTGGCGTTAATTTTGTATCCTGCTACATTGCCAAAATCATTTATTTAGTCTATTAGTTTTTTGATGGAGTCTTTCGCATTTTTTATGTACAATATCACGTCGTCTGTAAATAAAGACAGCTTTACTTGTTCTTTTCCAATTTGGATGCTTTTTATTTCTTCTTCTTATCTAATTGCAATGGCTAATACTTCCCGTCCTATGTCAAACGGAAGTGGTGAGAGAGGGCATCCCTGTCTTGTTCCTGTTCTTAGGGGAAATGTTTTCAGTTTTTGTCCATTGAGTATGATGTTTGCTGTGGGTTTATCTTATTTTTTTTTTTTTTTTTTTTTTTTTTATATGCAACTTATTTATTTTTTTTTTTTAATATTTTTTATTGAGGTATTATATGTGTACATATCTTACCATTACCCCCCCCCCCCACCCCACACCCACACATGCCCTCCCCCCCCAGAGTTTTGCGTCCATTGTTTATGCTTATATGCATGCATACAAGTCCTTCATTTGATTTCATAACTCCCCCACCTCTCCCTAACTTTCCCCCTGTAATTTGAAAGTCTGTTTGATGCTTTACTGTCTCTGTATCTATCTTTTTGTTCGTCACTTTATACTGATCTTTACTATCCCTAAATGAGTGGGATCATGTGGTATTTTTCTTTCATTGACTGGCTTATTTCACTTAGCATAATGTTCTCCAATTCCATCCAGGTTGCTGCAAATGATGAGAATTCCTTCTTTTTTATGGCAGCATAGTATTCCATTGCGTAGATGTACCACAGTTTTCTGATCCAGTCATCTGCTGACGGGCACCTAGGCTGTTTCCAAATCTTAGCTATGGTGAATTGTGCTGCTATGAACATAGGGGTGCATATATCCTTTCTGATTGGTGTTTCTAGTTTCTTCGGATATATTCCCAGGAGTGGGATTACTGGGTCAAATGGGAGTTCCATTTTCAGTTTTTTGAGGAAGCTCCATACTGTTCTCCACAGTGGCTGCACCAGTCTGCATTCCCACCAGCAGTGCACGAGGGTTCCTTTTTCTCCGCATCCTCGCCAACACTTGTCGTTTGTTGATTTGTTGATGATAGCCATTCTGACAGGTGTGAGATGGTACCGCATTGTTGTTTTGATTTGCATCTCTCGGATAATTAGTGACGTTGAGCATGTTTTCATGTGTCTCTTGGCCTTCCTTCTGTCTTCTTTTGAAAAGCTTCTATTTAGGTCTGTTGCCCATTTCTTTATTGGATCATTTATCTTCCTTTTATTAAGTTGTATAAGCTGCATGTAGATGTTGGAGATCAAACCTTTATCAGTGATGCCATTTGCAAATATGTTCTCCCATGCAGTAGGCCTTCTTGTTGTTTTGTTAATGGTTTCTTTTGCTGTGAAAAAGCTTTTTATTTTGATGTAGTCCCATTTGTTAATTTTCTCTTTAGCTTCCATTGCCCTAGGGGCAGTGTCAGTGAAGAATTTCTTTTGGCATATGTCTGAGATTTTGCTACCTGTGGATTCCTCTAGTATTTTTATGGTTTCCCGTCTTATGTTTAAGTCCTGTATCCATTTTGAGTTTATTTTTGTGTATGGCGTAAGTTGGTGATCAAGCTTCATTTTTTTGCATGTATCTGTCCAATTTTCCCAACACCATTTATTGAAGAGACTGTCTTGACTCCATTGTATGTTCATGCCTCCTTTGTCAAATATTAATTGAGCATAGTGGTTTGGGTCAATATCTGGATTCTCTATTCTGTTCCACTGATCTATATGTCTGTTCTTGTGCCAGTACCAGGCTGTTTTGAGAACAGTGGCTTTGTAATACAGCTTGAAATCTGGTATTGAGATCCCTCCTACTTTATTCTTCTTTCGCAGGATTGCTGTGGCTATTCGGGGTCTTTTTTTATTCCAGATGAATTTTTGGAGAGTTCTTTCAAGGTCGGTGAAATATGCCATTGGTATTTTAATGGGGAGTGCATTGAATCTATAGATTGCTTTGGGTAGTATGGACATTTTAATGATGTTGATTCTACCAATCCATGAACATGGTATGTTCTTCCATCTGTTTACGTCTTCCTCTATCTCTTTTTTCAGTGTCCTGTAGTTTTCCGTGTATAGGTCTTTTACCTCCTTAGTTAAGTTTATTCCTAGGTATCTTAATTTTTTTGGTGCGATGGTAAATGGAATTGCCTTTTTAGTCTCTCTGTCTGTAAGTTCACTATTGGTGTATAGAAAGGCCATAGATTTCTTGGCGTTAATTTTGTATCCTGCTACATTGCCAAATTCATTTATTAAGTCTATTAGTTTTTTGACGGAGTCTTTCGGATTTTTTATGTACAATATCATGTCGTCTGCAAATAAAGACAGCTTTACTTGTTCTTTTCCAATTTGGATGCCTTTTATTTCTTCTTCTTGTCTAATTGCAATGGCTAATACTTCCAGTACTATGTCAAACAGGAGTGGTGAGAGTGGGCATCCCTGTCTTGTTCCTGTTCTTAGGGGAAATGTTTTTAGTTTTTGTCCATTGAGTATGATGTTTGCTGTGGGTTTATCATATATAGCTTTTATTATGTTGAGGTATGAGCCTTCTATTCCCACCTTGTTGAGAGTTTTTATCAAGAAAGGGTGTTGGATTTTGTCAAATGCTTTTTCTGCATCAATTGATATGACTATGTGATTTTTATCTCTCAATTTGTTTATGTGATGTATCACGTTTATTGATTTGCGGATATTATACCATCCTTGCATTCCTGGGATAAATCCTACTTGGTCATGGTGTATGATCTTTCTGATGTACTGCTGGAGCCGATTTGCTAGAATTTTGTTGAGGATTTTGGCATCTATGTTCATGAGGGATATTGGCCTGTAATTCTCTTTCATTGTGTTGTCTTTATCTGGTTTTGGTATTAGGATGATGCTGGCTTCATAGAAGGAGCTTGGAAGTGTTCCTTCCTCTTGAATTTTTTGAAATAGTCTGAGGAGGATAGGTTTTAGTTCTTCCTTGAATGTTTGGTAAAACTCTCCTGTGAAGCCATCAGGCCCCGGGCTTTTGTTTGCCGGAAGCTTCTTGATGACTGCTTCAATTTCGTCCATAGTTATTGGCCTATTGAGCTCTTTAGATTCTTCTTGATTGATTTTAGGAAGGTTATATTTTTCTAGGAATATGTCCATTTCCTCCAGGTTGTCCAGTTTGTTGGAATAGAGTTGTTCGTAGTATTTTGTAACAATCCTTTGTATCTCAGCGGGGTCTGTTGTTATTTCACCTCTTTCATTTCTGATTTTGTTTATTTGGGTCCTCTCTCTTTGCTTCTTGGTGAGCCTGGCTAGAGGTCCATCAATCTTGTTTATCCTTTCAAAGAACCAGCTCTTGGTTTTGTTGATCTTTCGTATTGTTTCTTTGGTCTCTATGTCATTTATCTCCGCTCTGATCTTTGTTATTTCCTTCCTTCTGGTTACAGTGGGCTTTTCTTGCTGCTCTTTTTCTAGCTCTTTGAGTTGTAGGGTTAAGTAATTTATTACCATTGATTCTTGTTTTTTGCAATAGGCTTGTAGAGCTATGAACTTCCCTCTCAAGACTGCTTTCGCTGTATCCCAAAGATTTTGGATTGTTGTGTTTTCATTGTCATTTGTTGCCATGATGTTTTTTATTTCTTCCTTGATCTCTCTGGTGACCCAGTCATGGTTTAATAGCATGCTGTTTAGTCTCCAAGTGTTTGATTTCTTTGGATTGTATTTATTGTAGTTGATTTCCAGTTTCATGCCACTGTGATCTGAGAAGACGCTTGATATAATTTCTATCTTCTTGAATTTGAAGAGACTTTGCCTGTGACCCAGCATATGGTCTATCTTTGAAAATGACCCATGTGCACTTGAGAAGAATGTATATTCTGTGGCTTTGGGGTGAAATGTTCTAAAGATGTCAATTAATTCCATCTGGTCTAGTGATTCATTTAGGATTGCTGTTTCTTTGCTGATTTTTTGTTTAGAGGATTTGTCCAGTGGTGATAGTGGGGTATTAAAGTCTCCTACTATGATTGTATTGCTATTAATCTCTCCCTTGAAATCTTCCAGGAGTTTTTTTATGTATTTGGGTGCTCCTATATTGGGAGCATATATGTTTACCAGAATTATTTCTTCTTGTTGGATTTCTCCCTTTAGTATTATGAAGTGGCCTTCTTTATCTCTTGTTATGGCATTTACTTTGAGGTCTATTTTGTCAGATATAAGTATTGCTACCCCAGCTTTTTTTTCATTTCCATTTGCCTGAAAGATATTTTTCCATCCCTTCACTTTCAATCTGTGTGAGTCTCTTGTTCTGAGGTGGGTCTCTTGTAGACAGCATATATATGGGTCGTGTTTTTTAATCCATTCAGCTACTCGATATCTTTTGATTGGAGCATTTAGTCCATTTACATTTAAAGATATTACTGAAAGGTATTTGTTTGTGGGCATATCTATTTTTGTGTCTATATTCCTTCTTACCTGTTTATTTCTTCTTTTTACAGTATTCCCTTTAGCAATTCTTGCATTGCTGGTTTGGTGGTAATAAACTCCTTAAGCCTTTTTTTATCTGCAAAGCTCCTGATTTCCCCTTCAATTTTGATTGATAGTCTTGCTGGATATAGTATTCTTGGATTCAGTCCTTTGCTTTGCAACACTTTGTATACCTCCGTCCATTCACTTCTAGCTTGTTGTGTTTCTGTTGAGTAATCATTTGACAATCTGATGGGTGTTCCTTTGTAGGTAACTCTCTGTCTCTCTCTTGCCGCCTTTAAGATTCTCTCTTTATCATTTATATTTGCCATTGAAATTATGACATGTCTTGGTGTGTGTCTTTTGGGGTTGATCCTGCTTGGGACTCTCTGTACTTGCGTAACTTTTATCTTTCCCATATCCGGGAAGTTTTCTGTCATTATTTCTTCAAATAGATTTTCTAATCCCTGCTGCTCTTCTTGTCCTTCTGGCAGCCCTATTATACGCATGTTACTTCGTTTCATGTTGTCCCGAAGCTCCCTTAGGCTTTCCTCCTGCTTTTTAATTTTTTTCTCCAAATGCTGTTGAGATTGAGCTTGTTTCTGTACCTGATCTTCTAACTCACTAATTCGGTCCTCTGCTTCTTGTAGTCTACTGTTGAAACTTTCCATGGTGTTTTTGATTGTAGCTATATCACTTTTCATTTCTTCCTGATTCTTGCATAAGTTGTTGATTTTCTCATCCATCCGATGTATAAATTCCACGACCATTACTCTAAACTCCTTTTCGGTCATGTTGCAAGCTTCAGTTTCACTGATTTCCTTTCTTGGCGACTCCACATTTTCTTTCCTCTGTGAGTTATTTCGTTTCCCCCATTCTGGCTATTACCAGAAAGCTCAAGCTTCCGTTTGCGTGGACCTGGGCCGTGTGCTGTGGGGACTTCACTCCACCCGAGTTTCACTGAAGTGCTCTGACACTAGGACGTGTGGCTGCCTTTGGTTGGTGGGAACCAGACTTGCCCAGGGTCAGTGTCCCCAGTGTTCCGTGTGGTCTCGTGTGCACACTTAGATTCAGGGACCCTGTCTGCACCACACTGTTGGTATGTGCCGAAAATGAGATCCTTAGCAAGTGCCAGGAGTCAGAGTTTCCCTTTGTCTGCACCAGGACTAGAGTGTCAGAGTCTCTGTTGCCTTGTGCGGTTTCTCGTTGAGACTCAGGGTCCCTATGTGTGCATGCACCAACAATTGGGGTCGCTGGCTCTTAGTGTGAATGCGCTGTGAGTCAGGGATCCCAGGCAGCTGTGTCCGGCGTGCCAAATTGCTGTGGGTTTATCTTATATCACTTTTATTATGTTGAGTTATGAGCCTTCTATTCCCACCTTGTTGAGAGTTTTTATCAAAAAAGTGTGTTGGATTTTGTCAAATGCTTTTTCTGCATCAATTGATATGACTATGTGATTTTTATCTCTCAATTTGTTTATGTGATGTATCACGTTTATTGATTTGCGGATATTGTACCATCCTTGCATTCCTGGGATAAATCCTACTTGGTCATGGTGTATGATCTTTCTGATGTACTGCTGGAGCCGATTTGTTAGAATTTTGTTGAGAATTTTGGCATCTATGTTCATGAGGATATTGGTCTGTAATTCTCTTTCATTGTGTTGTCTTTATCTGGTTTTGGTATTAGGGTGATGCTGGCTTCATAGAAGGAGCTTGGAAGTGTTCCTTCCTCTTGAATTTTTTGGAATAGTCTGAGGAGGATAGGATTTAGTTCTTCCTTGAATGTTTGGTAAAACTCTCCTGTGAAGCCGTCAGGCCCTGGGCTTTTGTTTGCCGGAAGCTGGTTGATGACTGCTTCAATTTCTCCCATAGTTACTGGCCTATTGAGCTGTTTAGATTCTTCCTGATTGAGTTTTGGAAGGTTATATTTCTCTAGGAATATGTCTATTTCCTCCAGGTTGTCCATTTTGTTGGAATAGAGTTGTTTGTAGTATTTTGTAACAATCCTTTGTATCTCAGCGGGGTCTGTTGTTATTTCACCTCTTTCATTTCTGATTTTGTTTATTTGCGTCCTCTCTCTTTGCTTCTTGGTGAGCCTGGCTAGAGGTCCATCAATCTTGTTTATCCTTTCAAAGAACCAGCTCTTGGTTTTGTTGATCTTTTGTATTTTTTCTTTGGTCTCTATGTCATTTATCTCCACTTTGATCTTTGTTATTTCCTTCCTCTGGTTACACTGGGCTTTTCTTGCTGCTCTTTTTCTAACTCTTTGAGTTGTAGGGTTAGGTAATTTATTACCATTGTTTCTTTTTTTTTTTGCAGTAGGCTTGTAGAGCTATGAACTTCCCTCTCAAGACTGCTTTCGCTGTGTCCCATAGATTTTGGATTGTTTTGTTTTCATTGTCATTTGTTGCCATGATGTTTTTTATTTCTTCCTTGATCTCTCTGATGACCCAGTCCTTGTTTAATAGCATGCTGTTTAGTCTCCATGTGTTTGATTTCTTTGGATTGTATTTATTGTAGTTGATTTCCAGTTTTATGCCACTGTGATCTGAGAAGATGCTTGATATAATTTCTATCTTCTTGAATTTGAAGAGACTTTGCCTGTGACCCAGCATATTGTCTATCTTTGAAAATGACCCATGTGCACGTGAGAAGAATGTATATTCTGTGGCTTTGGGGTGAAATGTTCTGAAGATGTCAATTAATTCCATCTGGTCTAGTGAGTCATTTAGGATCGATGTTTTTTGCTGATTTTTTGTTTTGAGGATTTTTCCAATGGTGATAGTGGGATATTAAAGTCTCCTACTATGATTGTATTGCTATTAATCTCTCCCTTGATATCCTCCCAGAGTTTTTTTTTTATGTAGTTGTGTGCTCCTATATTGGGTGCATATATGTTTACCAGAATTATTTCTTCTTGTTGGATTTCCCCCTTTAGTATTATGAAGTGGCCTTCCTTATGTCTTGTTATGGCATTTACTTTGTGGTCTGTTATGTCAGATATAAGTATTGCTACCACAGCTTTTGTTTTCATTTCCATTTGCCTGAAAGATATGTTTCCATTCCTTCACTTACAATCTGTGAGTCTCTTGTTCTGAGTTGGGTCTCTTGTAGACAGCGTATATATTGGTCATGTTTTTTTATCCATTCAGCCACTCGATGTCTTTTGATTGGAGCATTTAGTCCATTTACATTTAAAGTTATTACTGAAATGTATTTGTTTGTAGTCATATGTATTTTTGTGTCTGTATTCCTTCTTACATGTTTATTTCTTCTTTTTACAGTATTCCCTTTAGCATTTCTTGCATTGCTGGTTTGGTGGTGATAAACTCCCTGGGCCTTTTTTTGTCTTCGAAGGACCTGATTTCCCCTTCAATTTTGATTGATAGCCTTGCTGGATATAGTATTCTTGGATTCAGTCCTTTGCTTTGCAACAGTTTGTATATCTTCTTCCATTCTCTTCTAGCTTGTTGTCTTTCTGTTGAGTAATCATTTGACAATCTGATGGGTGTTCCTTTGTAGGTAACTCTCTGTCTCTCTCTTGCCGCCTTTAAGATTCTCTCTTTATCATTTATATTTGCAATTGAAATTATGACATGTCTTGGTGTGGGTCTTTTGGGGTTGATCATGCTTGGGACTCTCTGTATTTGTGTAACTTTTATCTTTCCCATATCTGGGAAGTTTTCTGTCATTATTTCTTCAAATATATTTTCTAATCCCTGCTGCTCTTCTTGTCCTTCTGGCAGCCCTATTATACACATGTTACTTCGTTTCATGTTGTCCCGAAGCTCCCTTAGGCTTTCCTCCTGCTTTTTAATTTTTTTCTCCAATTGCTGTTCAGATTGAGCTTGTTTCTGTACCTGATCTTCTAACTCACTAATTCGGTCCTCTGCTTCTTCTAGTCTACTGTTGAAACTTTCCATGGTGTTTTTGATTGTAGCTATATCACTTTTCATTTCTTCATGATTCTTGCATAAGTTGTTGATTTTCTCATCCATCCAATGTATGAATTCCATGACTAATACTCTGAACTCTTTTTCGGTCATGTTGCAAGCTTCAGTTTCACTAATTTCCTTTCTTGGCGACTCCTCATTTTCTTTCCTCTGTGAGTTATTTCGTCTCCCCATTCTATCACCAGAATGCTCAAGCTTCCGTTTGCGTGGACCTGGGCTGTGTGCTGTGGGGACTTCGCTCCATCCGAGTTTCACTGAAATGCTCTGACAGTAGGACATGTGGCTGCCGTTGGTTGGTGGGAACCAGGCTTGCCCAGGGTCAGTGTCCCCAGTGTTCCATGTGATCTCGTGTGCACACTTAGAATCAGGGGCCCTGTCTGCACCACACTGTTGGTATGTGCTGAAAATGAGATCCTTAGTATGTGCCAGGAGTCAGAGTTTCCCTGTGTCTGCACCAAGAATCGAATGTCAGAGTCTCTGTTGCCTTGTGTGGTTTCTCGTTGAGAACCAGGGTCCCTGTGTGTGCATGCACCAACAATTGGGGTCACTGGCTCTTAGTGTGAATGCCCTGTCACTTAGGGATCCCAGGCAGCTGTGTCCAGCATGCCAAATTCCCTGAAGTGGAGCTGCATCCTGTGTGTGCTCTCTCTACTGATCCAAACCCGCTAGGGCTTCGCAAACTCTCAAATTCCTGAAGGGGAGCTGCCTCCATGCACTCTCCCAGATTCCCCGAAGGGGGGCGGAGTCCGTCTTGTGCACCAAATTCCCCAAAGGGGAGCCCCTCTGTGCGCACTCTAAGATTCCCTGAAGGGGAGCTGTGTCCCCCAAGCCAAATTCCCTGAAGGGGAGCCCTCTGTGCGCACTGTCAGATTTTCCCGAAGGGGAGCTGCTTATGTCTTGTGTGCCAAATTCCCTAAAGGGGAGCGCGTCCGTGAGCAGGCCCTCTGCAGCTTGGGCGAGGGGCGGGTCTATCAGTTACTATGGCGCTATCCGAGTGCCTGCGAGAGGGGGATAGGCTCTTTGACTCACGGAAATCTGCCAGAAAGTCTGGATTCTTGTTGTTTGTTGGTCTGAAGCTGTGATAGCAGTTCTCTGTCCCCAGTCCCTGCAGGGTCCTGGTTTGTGTCTGAAGCCAGGATCCTAGTCTCAGGCAGCTCTGTTTCTCAAGATGGTGTGGTCTCCGCATCCGCACCAGCCACCAAGAAGTGTTTGCTTTGTGCGCGGGGCTCCACTGTCTAGGACTGCCCAGTTAGGCAGCCCCTTGGAAGATCTGCAGAATCTAACTGACCCTAGATCATACACACACACACACACACACACACACACCACACACATCTACACTCTCCTCTATGGGTTCCTCACTCACACTCTCTCTCTCCCTACATTCCTGCCGGTCGCCATCTTTTTTCGGCACTCTTATTATTTGTATGTTGCTTCATTTCATGTTGTCCCATAGCTCCCTTAGGCTCTCCTCCTGTCTTTTAATTTTTTTCTCCAATTGCAATTCAGTTTGGCTGTGTTTTACTTCCCTGTCTTCTAATTTGCTCCTTTGGTCCTCTGCTTCTCCTAGTCTACTGTTGAAACTTTCCATGGTGTTTTTTATTGCAGCTATATCGCTCTTCATCTTTTCTTGATTCTTACATATTGTTGATTTTTTTTCATTCATTTATCCTTGATTCCTTTTAAAAATATATTTTATTGATTTTTTTTATAGAGAGGAAGGGAGAGGGATAGTTAGAAACATCAATGAGAGAGAAACTTCGATCAGCTGCCTCCTGCACACTCCCTACTGGGTATGTGCCTGCAACCAAGGTACATGCCCTTGACTGGAATCAAACCTGAGACCCTTTAGTCCCCAGGCCAATGTTGTAGCCACTGAGCCAAACTGGTTAGGGCATCTCCTTGATTCTTACATAAGGTGTTGATTTTTTCTTCCATCTGGTTTATGAACTCTGTGACCCTTATTCTGAATTCTTTTCTGACATATTGCATGCCTCTGTTTCACTTAGCTGCTTTTCTGGTGATTTCTCCTTTTCTTTCCTGTGGGGGTTTCTTTGTCTACCCATTTTTGGTCTCACTGACTTATCTAGATGTCAAGTCATGCAGGGGCTGCTCCTTGGGTGGCAGTGGCTCCTCGGGCTGTGGTTGCTCCTCAGGCAGTCATGGTAGCAGCTGCTTCTCAGTTGGCAGCAGCTCTTCTGGTGGGTGCTCTTCGAAGCAGTGGTGTCTCCTCTGGCTGGTGGGGGAGGCTGCTCACATAGCTCCTGTTACTTGGATGGGGGTGTGCTGATTATGAGGCTGCTGCTCCTCAGATGGGGACAAGTTGCGCACAGCTGCTGCTCCTTGGACGGGGGCTGGCTGCTCATGTGTCTGTTGCTCCTCGGACAGGGGCAGACTGCTCACGTGGCTGCTGCTCTTTAGATGGGGGCTGGTTGTGTGCTGCTGCTGTTCCTCAGATGGGCACACTGCTTGTGATGCCGCAGTTCCTTGGACAGGGGCAGGTTGCTTGCAGGAATGCTGCTCCTTGTATGGGTGTGGGTTGCTTGCGCAGCTGCTTCTCCTTGGGTGGGGGGCGGTCTGCTTGCATGGCTGTTGCTCATTGGATGGGGGACGGGATGCTTGTGCGGCTGCTGCTCCTCAGGTGGGAATGAACTGCACGTGCTGTTGCTGCTCCTCGAACAGGGGTGGGCCGCTCACTCAGCTCCTTCTCGTCAGACAGGTGCAGGCTGCATGTGGATGCTGCTCCTCGGACCAGTGCGGACTGCACAGGCTACTGCTCCTCAGACGTGGGCGGCCTGCTTGTGTGGTTGCTGTTCCTCAGAAGGGGGTGGGCTGCTCACACAGCTGCTGCTCCTCGGATGGGGGCAGGCAGCTTGTGTGGCTGCTGCTCCTCAGAAGGGGGCAGTCTGCTCATACATCTGCTGCTCCTCTGACAGGGGTGGGCTGCTCACACCGCTGCTGCTCCTTGGAAGGGTTCTGGCTGGTCGTGCAGCTGCTGCTCCTTGGATGAGGGCAGGTTTCTTGCACAGCTGCTGCTCTTTGAACAGGTGCAGGGTGCGGGCTGCATGTAGCTGCTGCTCCTCGGACAGGGACTGGCTGTGTGGGGCTGCTGCTCCTCAGTCGTGGGCGGGCTGCTCGTGGGGCTGCTTCTCCTTGGATGGGGTGAGCTGCTCGCGTGGTTGCTACTCCTCAGACAGGGGAAGTGGCTGCTCACACAGCTGCTGCTCCTTGGACAGGGGCAGGCCACGTGAAGCTGCTGCTCTTAGGCCTGGGGCGGGTTGCTCACAGGGCTGCTGATCCTTGGATAGGAGCAGGCTGCTCACGTGGCTGCTGTTCACGTGGTTGCAGTGCCCTGGGCTAAAGTGTTGGGCCAGTCAGAGGGGAGTGTGCTTCAGAACAGGAGCCTGTGCCCAGGATGGCTGGAGCCTTGATGACCATGGGATCACAGCCTAGGTAGCAGGTCCCTGGCAGGGGTGGAGTCCCAGGTGTTATCTGAGGGCACCCTGGGTAGAGGTAAGGCTGGGCTCCCAGTCACAGCAGCTCTCCCCTTCAAAAAGGCTAGGCCTCTGAGAATGAGCCAGACTCTCAGTACTGTTTGCAATGGTAGCAGAATCTGCCTAGTTAGGCGAGCCCAATTAGCCTGCCCCTGAAGGTACTGTGGGATCTAACTGTGTCTCACACACACACACACACACACACACACACACACACCACCTGACCATACACTCCTCTTTTGCTCCCTCACTCACTCCCTCACTACCACATTCTTCCTGCCTCTGTAGTTGGGTCCGGGGTATTATTGACCCGTTCATGGATGGAGTTTCCTCTCCAGGTGTCTGGTTATGTGGCTTGCTCTCAAGCACCTTGGCCAGACAGGATAAAATTCACCTTGACAAGACACAACACAAAGGGAACTAAGCACTAATGTACTCACAACACCAATAACCCCAATATAAGTGACCACCTGAGAAAAGAGAATTAGGGGAGAGAAAAGAGAGCACAAATGATATCGAAGAGAGAGAAAAAGATAAGAGATAAAAGAAAAAGGAGAATATATATATGTAAGACACCACAGAACCAATAGATAAACCAAATAAAATACAAACACCAAACACCCAGCAAAGAGGGTTGGGGCAGAATCTGTAGAGGCTGAGCTTATATACTGAAAATAAGATTAAGAATTGGATGAATATGGGGAGGACCTCAATTCAGTATTGAGGAAGTAGAAAGGGAATGAGTGGATAAAAAGAAAGAGAATGAGAAGAAAATAATAATAGTAAATTTACAAAAAATTGATTTCAAAAATGGTATAAAAATTAAAAATAGTAAATAAAAATAAAATAAAATATAGTGATGGAAAATAGAATGAGAAAAGAAATAGAGAATAAAGCAACAAACAAAAACAGGAAAACAAAGAAAAAAGAAGAAAAGAAAAAAAGGAGATAATAAAATAATAAAAAAATAAAATAAAAGTGAAAAAAGTGAAGTGTTGTTCCTTTGGCTGGCTTATGATCCCAGTCATCTGTACTGTACTGTTTCTCAGTTTCCTGTTGCTGGGACTGAAGGTTTCTCTTTAGGCCAGTCCCTGTGGACTCTCAAGGACTATTCAGATTCCTTTGTATCATTCAGGGTGGAATCTGGTTGTGGCTGTATTGGTTGCCTGGAGACTGGAGGGAGGGACTATCTCTCAGGAGAAAATGGTGGCCCAGGACCCGGGCTCAGGTATGACTCAGCTCCAGACTCACTGCCACTTCTCCTGGACTGCCTCCTCTCCCCAGATTCCACAAGTCCACACCTTCTCCTGCACCTCAGCCATGGGTAAGTGTCTGTATCTGAAAGGTCCTATGAACTAGGTTCAGTGGAGAAAGGCACAGGCCCCAGAGCGGGGAAAGACTGCATCTCTGCAAGCTCCTCTCTTGCCAGCACTGCGCGGTCTGGCCAGCCCTTTGGGGCTACCTCTGAGCTCAGATCCAAAGTCCAAAACCCCCTGCCCCCTGCAGACCTGTGGACCTTTTTTTTCACAGTCCAACGCTTTAGCTGTCCCTAGGGACACGGCTTGGTGCCATGTGGTTTCCCCCTGACCCCCTGGCTACAGAGGTCCAGCAGACTTTTCTGCCTAGATCCTTGATTTTACCTTTCTCCAGGGGACCTCTGCCCTTCCAGGCTGCAAACTGTCTCACCAGCTGAGTCTCCTTCGCCAATTCGGGCTGAATTCTATTCATTTCAGCCGCTCACTCTATTTGCTCTGGGACAAGGCTCAGGACACATCCATCTATTCTGCTGCCATTTTGTCCATCTCCTAGGGGCAATTTTTAGACCAAGGCATATAGGTCTAACTTGGTGATGCACAGCTGGAATACAGGTCAGCTCCCATATTGAGTTGGTTTCTTTCCTTCCTGTTCCTACTAAATTTTTCAAAAAGTATCAAAACTGTAAAATACTTTAAAACACTCCAGGATAGATAAAATAAGAATGGTAAAATTTGATAACCTCAAAAGATTCTGAGGCAAGAATTTGGGTGTAGTTAGGTATAATTGGGGTATTGCCCCAGGAAGCAGAAGTAAGATAACAGGGAGAGTTAAAGAAGGTAGAAAAGTAACTTTAAAGGTGCATTATGCAGTTGTTACTTTGCAATAAGGAATTTATTCTGGTCAGACTTCCTGAGAAGGATGCTGAGTATTTCTCAGAACTGTCTCCCCTGATGGATAACAGGCTGTAGCTCTCACCCACTAGCTCCTGTCCTCCACTGGGTTAAAGTTTTCCCCAAAGGTATTACTACTCACACTTCTGGCTGTGATTTCATGTGGGCTGGTTTTGGATAAGGCACTGGGACAGAAGTGGAAAGAGAGAAGCCTGATATTGAGGTGGGATGCTGTAGGGCTGATGGAAGTCTGAGATTGCATAGAACTGTCCATTACAGCTTTGGCTGAAATCAGAGGTGGAATGAGGGGTTGTGATGTAGGACTCTAGAGGCATTACATTAATTACTGAGTAGAGAGTACATGGAAGTTTATTATCCTATCCTTTCTACTTTTGTGTATATTTCAAAAAATTTTCATAATGAAATGTTAAAAATCCTAATTTAGTTATAGGTCATTGGAATTACCTTAAGTATTTAGTGGGCTTTATTATATAGTTTTGCATGTTTGCAGCAAACATGGGCTCAGAAATTACATTGACAGTTTCTTGCTGACACTGAAGCATTCCATCAGATGCTGAAGTCCTTGAACAAATCACATTCAAAGGCTGAAAGGTTGAATGTTCAACTTGGGAGACAGATGGGTGTGAATTCCTAATCACCTTTTTGATTGCATTCAGTTCTAGAAAGTGTGGTGGCATGTTTTATTGTGAAAGACTTGGATATGATATTTAAATATACCCAGCTAGAGGCCTGGTGCATGGATTTGTGCACCAGTGGGGTCCCTTGGCCTGACCTGTGGGGATCAGTGGACCTCTGCACCGGCCGTAGCCTGACCTTACTCACCAGCTCGTCGGGCTCCAGCCTGCTGTCGGCATTGATCCTGCACAACCCGGGCATGTGCCCTTGACCCAAATTAAATCCAGGACCCCTCAGTCCGCAGGCTGACGCTCTATCCACTGAGCCAAACCAGCTAGGGCAACATAACAATATTTTACCACTGAAGTAATTACTTGCATCTGAATAGATGGCTTTGAAACTCCTCTTGGGCAAGGAATTTAAAATCTGAGAAATGATCTTTAGTGGCATTATCATTGTCATAAAGTCTCTCCCGCATCCCTTGTTTCAATACCTTATGGGAAAGTGGTTTCTCTTAACACCTAACATGCTTTGCGTGAAAAAGTGAAGTTTGATTTCTGCTGCTTGTTTCTTTGTACAGCATGCTGGGAAGACATACTTTTAGGGGCTACAATATGATTATATTCACAATTTTTATGGCTTTCTTCAACATGATCAGGGGACATAGTGTTGATCAATAACTGTTATCAGTGAATCAAGCAGCGAGTGGCTTGGCATTTGGATGCAAACTCTATTATTTGCATAGCAACATATTTCTGGAATGTATTCATGGCTAATGCTCCTTAGACTAGAGCATTAATACCCCATCCACCCTGTTCCCACCCCACCTTCTGCCCTTACCCCCCCCCCCACTGTCCTCATCCATAGGTGTACGATTTTTGTCCAGTCTCTTCCCGCACCCCCCACATCCTTTTCCCCCAAGAATTGTCAGTCCACTCCCTTTCTATGCCCCTGATTCTATTATATTCACCAGTTTATTCTGTTCATCAGATTTTTTATTCACTTGATTTTTAGATCCACTTGTTGATAGACATATATTTGTTGTTCATAATTTTTATCTTTATATTTTTCTTTTCCTTCCTCTTCTTAAAGAATACCTTTCAGCATTTCATATAATACTGGTTTGGTGTCGATGAACTCCTTTAGCTTTTTCTTATCTGTGAAGCTCTTTATCTGACCTTCAATTCTGAATGATAGCTTTGCTGGGTAGAATAATCTTGCTTGTAGGTTCTTGATATTCATCACTTTGAATATTTCTTGCCACTCCCTTCTGGCCTGCATAGTTTATGTTGAGAAATCAGCTGACAATCATATGGGTGCTCCCTTGTAGGTAATTAACTGTTTTTCTCTTGTTGCTTTTAATATTCTCTATTTGTCTTTTGCCCTTGGCATTTTAATTATGAGGTGTCTTGGTGTGGTCCTCTTTGGATTCCTTTTGTTTGGGGTTCTGTGTGCTTCCTGGACTTATAAGTCTATTTCTTTCACCAGGTAGAGGAAGTTTTTTGTCATTATTTCTTCAAACAGGTTTTCAGTATCTTGCTCTCTCTCTTCTTCTGGAACCCCCATAATTTGGATGTTGGTATGCTTGAGGTTGTCCCAGAGGCTCCTTACACTATCTTCATATTTTTGGATTCTTTTTTCTTTTTGCTTTTCTGGTTGGGTGTTTTTTGCTACTTTGTATTTCAAATCTTTGACTTGATTCTTGGGATTCTTTAGTCTACTGTTGGATCTCTGTATATTATTCTTTATTTCAGTCAGTGTATGCTTAATTTCTAGTTGGTCCTTTTTCATATCCTCGAGGGTCTCACTAAATTTATCAGCGGTTTCTAAAAGATTCTTGAGTAACCTTATAACCGTGGTTTTGAACTCTATATCCAGTAGTTTGCTTTCCTCCATTTCCTTCATTTGTGACCTGTTTCTTTGTCTCTGCCTTTTTGCTGCTTCCCTGTGTTGATAGCCTGACTTTGTGTGCTAGGTGTCCTATAGGGCCCAGTGGCTCAGCCTCCCTAATTACCCGAGGTGGACACTCTTGGTGCACCCCTTTGTGGGCTGTGTGAACAGTCTTGTTGTAGTTAAGCCTTGATTGTTGTTGGTATCACTGGGAGGAATTGACCTCCAGGCCAATTGGCTGTGAGGATCAGTTGTGTCTATGATGGGAGAACTTCTGTGCTGGAGAGACCCTTATGGGACAAGACTTGCTTCAGTGGGTGTTTGGCACTCACTGAGTCTGCTCCCTGAGTGTGTCTCTTATGGATCTGAAGAGTTGTAGTCTGGATGGTCTCTCTCTGACCACTGGGTACATTGGTTCTTGGATCTCCAAGGAGAGAGGCCACCCAGCAGGAGCTACAGAGAGATCTGCAGATTCCTCCTCTTTGTTTGGGGTTTGGAGGTGCCCAGATAAGGCCCAGCTGTGAAGCAATGCCAGCTGCTGTTGAGCCTTGGGTCTTCTTTTGGAGGCTCTGTGGCTCTTTGACCCAGCTGCAGTACGTTAGGTTTCAGATTGCAAAGGACCAGGCCATTCATATGCAAAAGGCTCTGTGCACAAATTGGGTAGGGCAGGGTCTCAGGGAATCTCCAGGGTGGAGCAAACAGCAATGGCTGACCATCAGCCCTGCCTGGAAGAGGTCCTGTGTCTCTCTGTCCCGAGGCACCATGCAAAAACAATGATTGCTGTAAGCACTTCTGAGAGAAAGTTGCCTTCGAGTTCCGCCTGATGCCAGACAGTCCATTTTCTCCCCGTTTGAGTCTGGGTCCCCAGAGTCCTGCCCAGAACTGGAGTTCAGAGCAGTCGGGAGCTTGTGTCTCCCTCCCAATTGAAAAAGACAACAGGGTACTCAGTTGCCAGCCCTTACCGAGTGCGCGCACACCTCTGTACCTCTGCACTTCACTTCTGCACCTCCGCTCCTCCTCTGAGTCTCAGTGTGCTTTTCTCTTTCCTTCTAGTTGTAGAATTTCTACTCAGCCAGCCTTCCCATGGTTTTGGATGATACCCGTTTTGTCTTTTAGTTATAGTTTTGAAGTGGTTGTGTGAGGCAGCAAGTTCAGGTGTTTACCTATGCCACCATCTTGGTTTCTCCTCCCCTTTCCTCTTAAAGCATGGGATTTCAGGGTCAAAAATGCAAATAAAGTCATGGAGCACCTCCCTTGTATGTATAGCATTCCTTTGCCAAGAATCTGCACATCAGTGGTTTTTCCTGACTCTAAAGTAAATTATCTGCTAGAGTCCACATGTGTTAGTAATTGCCCTTGTACATTGTATGCCATAGATATTATAGATGTCCAGTGATGTTGTTTGTTTCAGGAGTTTTGCCAATAGCTCATTCTGCTTTCTCTAAGTCATTTGTCATTAAGGTTGTACCTGGCTTTATAAGATTCTTGGACATAAAGTGAACTTATACTTGTTTTGCCAATAGGTCTGACAACTTTGAAGGATACCTTTATAGCTTTGGTATCTTTTTTGCCTTAGTCACAATATTCATCAATTTCCTACAATAAAGAATTACTTCATGCTTGTTTTCAAAAAGTTCAATTGGTTTACCACAGGGTCTGCTATACTTTGTTTAATAATTATGTAAAAGCCTTGATGACATCATATTATAAATAGCATGCTGGAGACTAGAATAAAATGATTACAGGCCCAATAAAATAAAATTTTCAGATACTTATCTTCTTTTTAAAAAAATTCATCTTTGTTGAAAGTATTACATATGTCACCATTTTATTCCCATTGACCTCTTCCACCCCCCACACCCCATCCCAGGCTTTCACAACACTATTGTTTGTATCCATGGGTTATGCATATATGCATATAAGTTCCCTGGTTAATCTGTCCCCTCTCCCCCCCTCTGAGATTTCACAGTCTGTTCCATGCTTCTATGTCTCTAGATCTATTTTGTTCCTCAGTTTATTTTGTTCATTAGATTCCACATATGAGTGAGATCATGTGATACTTGTCTTTCTCTGGCTGGCTTATTTTGCTTACATAATACTCTCCAGGTCCCTCCATGCTGTCTCAAAGGGTGAGAGATCCTTCCTTTTTACAGCTGCATGGTATTCCATGGTGTAAATGTGCCACAACTTTTTTATACACTCATCTATTGATGGGCACTTGGGCTGTTTCCAGATCTTAGCTACTGCAAATAACACAGCTATGAACATAGGGATGCATATATTCTTTCTGATTGGTGTTTTGAGTTTCTTAGGATATATTCCTAGATGTTGGATCACTGGTTCAAATGGCAGTTCCATATTTAATTTTTTGAGGAAACTCCATACTGTTTTTAATAGTGGCTGCACCAGTCTACATTCCCACCAGCAGTGTGCTAGGATTTCCTTTTCTTCACATCCTTGCCAGCTCTTGCCATTTGTTGATTTGTTGATGTTAGCCATTCTGGCTGGTGTGAGGTGATACCTCATTGTCATTTTAATTTGCATCTCTCTGATGATTAGTGAGTTTGAGCATTTTTTCATATGTCTCTTGGCCATTGGTATGTCCTCTTTGTGGAAGTATCTACTTAGGTCCTTTGCCCATTTTTTAATTGTATTGTTTGTCTTCCTTTTGTTAAGTTGTATGAGTTCCTTATATATTTTGGGTATTAACCTCTTATCCAATGTATCATTGACAAATATGTTCTCACATACAGTGGGCTCCCTTTTCAGATATTTGTATTTGTGGCTGCTTGTGTGATATTGTCACATGCACATATTTATTTGTCCTAGCACATACAGATTCACATTCTGAATTTGTACTGGAGCCTTGTTCACTATTTATATTCCTGGTGTTTACTGAGTTATAGCATTTAATTCACTATTTTTATTACTACTTTAATATGCAGTGAACCATTTTAAATTTTTTAAAAAATTTCAATTATAGTTGGCATACAATATATTAGTTTTAGGTGTACAACATAGTGATTAGATAATTATATAACTTACGAAGTGATCATCCCAATCTACTAATCTGACACCCTACATAGTTATTACAAGAGGCCTGATGCAAGAGTAGGCCTTCCTTCCCCCAGCTGCCAGCACCGGCTTCCCTCCGGCACCCAGGACTCAGGCTTCCCTTGCAGCCCCAGTGTACAGAAGGACATCTGGTCTAATTAGCATATTATGCTTTTATTATTATAGATACTTCTTGTACTGTATATTACATCACCATGACTGTTTTTTTTTAGTTTTATTTTATTTTTTTCTTTATTGATTAAGGTATTACATATGTGTCCTTATCCCCCCATTGCCCCCCAACCCTCAATCATGACCTTACTCCCCTGGTGTCTGTGTCCATTGGTTAGGCTTATATACATGCATACAAGTCCTTTGGTTGATCTCTCTCTCTTACCCCCACCCTCCCCTACCTTCCCTCTGAGGTTTGATGGTCTGATAGATGCTTCTCTGTTTCTGGATCTGTTTTTGTTCCAGTTTATGTTGTTCATTATATTCCACAAATGAGTGAGATCATGTGATATTTATCTTTCTCTGACTGGCTTATTTCACTTAGCATAATGCTCTCCAGTTCCATCCATGCTGTTGCAAATGGTGCAGCCACTGTGGAGAACAGTATGGAATTTCCTCAAAAAACAAAGAATGGAATTCCCATTTGACCCAGTGATCCCACTTCTAGGAATATATGCCAAGCAACTAGAAACACCAATCAGAAATTATATATGCACCCCCATGTGCATAGCGGCACAATTCACCATAGCTAAGATTTGGAAACAGCCTAAATGCCCATAGACAGATGAGTGGATTAAAAAACTGTGGTACAGCTACATAATGGAATACTACGCTGCGGTAAAAAAGAAGGAATTCTTACCATTTGCAATAGCATGACTGTTTTTATAAATGGCAAAATTTGTCCTTAATTTCTTCACTTTTTCAGTGAATGGTGTTTGAGTAGTTGATTTGGTTGGGGGATATAATGGTACACAATAGTCATAACAAAAGATGCAAATTTAACAAACATAAG
The DNA here is from genome assembly GCF_027574615.1 of Eptesicus fuscus. Lineage (NCBI taxonomy): Eukaryota > Metazoa > Chordata > Mammalia > Chiroptera > Vespertilionidae > Eptesicus > Eptesicus fuscus. The sequence continues at coordinate 122,256,365 of NC_072473.1, read as the reverse complement.
CAATAACATGGTAAAGGCATAAATATATGTTAACAAAGATGAACTGTACCCTAATAAGGCAGTATTGGCAAAGACAAATACAGTTCTTGTTCATGGCCCACCTTTAAGAACATGAGGATTGTTAAGAATGTAATGTGACTGCTGTGAAAAAATTATAATTAGCCTTACATCTCAAACACAAAGAAGGCATGTGAAGAAATAATCTCATTGCCCTTTACTCTGTCACCTGGTAGGTTTTTTTGGGAACAATAGGTGGCCCTAGACCACTCAGAGTCCATGGAGCACAGTTTGAGAAACAATGCATAAGAGAAAGATATGTTCTACACATTAAACACAATTATTAATTCATTAATCTTTGATCCTATTTAAATTGATTGATTGTCAAGTTTCCATTCTGGGTAGGATATTGTGACAAAACAGATGCCCTTTTCTGATAGGAAAGAGTATATGGTATCTTTCATGATAATAGAATTATATCTGGGACAGGCTGTCCAGCTAGGTACTACATTTTCCAGCCTCCCTTGTGGTCAAATGTTGCTCTGTGATCAGTGGAATGTGAGCAGAAGTGATATGGGCTCATTCTAGGCCCAGCCCTTTGAACTTTACACATGGGCTCCTTTGTGCTTTCTTCCTCTTTCTGTGAGTAGAAACATGGATGTTCCTGGAACACAGCTTCAACTGGGTAGATGAGACTGCCACCTTAGACAAGGGTGGAGAAATGTGATGGGATGGAATGAATCTAAATACACGAATGACTGAATGGACCCAAGTAGCCCACCTATGCATCCTGGACTGTCATGTGGGGAGAAACTTAATTGTTCTTTGGCTCACTTTATTGTTGAGTCTTTATATTATAGCAGCATAGTTTTTTAACCCTGATAAGGGAGGGGAAACCCTGGAGGTCTGAAAGCCATAGTTGGTAGGTTGTGGGAAAGAGTGGTTCTTGGTGGCACAGGATAGGTGAGAAGACAAGGGAGTCAGGACTTGGCACAAGGCTAGCCACTATAGTAGGTGGGTATGGTAGGTAGGTGAGTGCCCACCTGATTTCTAATGCTGATTCTGATGGAACAGCAGGCAGGGGAGACAAGAAACAAACTTGTTTGTGACACATGCAGAAATGTAGTTTTCCTCTGGAAAAAAATAACTGACTCAGGGGAAATGGTGACACTCAGCCATCCTGTTTAGGATTATAAGGAAATGAAACCAAGGGAGTCACATCAGGCCTAGGTCATCCCTGGGCCATGCAATACTAGATCCTGGACAGCGGCAGTTCCAGGCTCCCTAAAGGGTAACTGGCAACATTGATTTACTTGTTATGGTTAGCATAAGAATTGCTGAAGAAATGGGTGTGTAGGTTGTGGCTTCAGCTATAAAGATTTGGGGGCTAAAAGAAATCAGTGCAAAATCTCACTTACCTTACAATTTGATCTAGGGCTGGTCTAGTGTTTTGGCTACTGCAAGGATACTTACTTTTATGTAAACTAGAAAAAGTGCTCCCTTTTCTTTTTATAATTGAGTAATTTTTAAAATTTATTTTTCACTTATAGTTTACATTCAATATTATTTTGTATTAGTTTCAGATATACAGCATAGTGGTTAGACAATTGTATACTTCGCCTTTTTCATCCAGCTTTCAAGCCCCCTCCCATCTGGCAACCATCAGTCTGTTTTCTACACCTATGAATCTGTTTCTATTTTTTTTTTTGTCCATTTATTTTGCTCTTTAGATTCCACATGTAAGTGAAATAATATAGTATTTGCATTTCTCTTACTGACATTTCATTTAGCACAATACCTTCTAGGTCCTTCCATACTGTTACAAATGGTACGATTTCCTTATTTTTTTAAAAATATATTTTATTGATTTTTTACAGAGAGGAAGAGAGAGGGATAGAGAGTTAGAAACATCGATGATAGAGAAACATCGATCAGCTGCCTCTTGCACAACCCCTACTGGGGATGTGCCCGCAACCAAGGTACATGCCCTTGACCGGAATCGAACCTGGGACCTTTCAGTCCGCAGGCCGACGCTCTATCCACTGAGCCAAACCGGTTTTGGCCGATTTCCTTATTTTTTATGGTCAAGTAATATTCCGCATATATTGTATATATGTACCACAGTTTTTTTCCCCTTATATGTTGATGAAAAAGTGACCCCTTTTTTGGGCACATGGCCTGGCAGACACACAATATATCAAATTAGGAAAAGAAAGCATGACTTGCTGAGTGCAGTGCATTTTGGATTTCAACCCCTATTACCCTCCATGACTGGGCATCTTTGTGTAGTGAACAATATGCACAACTGTATATGGTAGTCTTTTAGACTACCAGAAGTACAGTGAGAGTGAATACTGAAACTGGAGAGTGACCCACTGACCAGGAAAGCAAAATTAAACTATTCTGGAGAAGAAAAAAGTGAAAGGTGATTTAAAAAATTTTAAACTTGATATGCAAAGGGATATCCTCCAAATATATAATACTAGAGGCCCGGTGCATGAAATTCGTGCATGGTGTGTGTGTGTGTGTGTGTGTGTGTGTGTGTGTGTGTGTGTCCCTCAGCCCAGCCTGCACCCTCTCCAATCTGGGACATCCCACTCACAATCTAGGACTGCTGGCTCCTAACTGCTCGCCTGCCTGCCTGCCTTATTGCCCCTAACTGCTTCTGCCTGCCAGCCTGATAACCCCCTAACCACTCCCCTGCCAGCCTGATCGATGCCTAACTGCTTCCCTGCCAGCCCGATTGCCCCTAACTTCCCTCCCCTGCCGGCCTGGTCACCCCTAACTGCCCTCCTCTGCCAGCCCAGTTACCCCTAACTGCCCTCTCCTACAGGCCTGATCACCCACAACTGCCCTCCCCTGCTGGCCATCTTTGTGGCAGCCATCTTGTGTCCACATGCAGGTGGCCATCTTGTGTGTTGGAGTGATGGTAAATTTGCATATTACCTCTTTATTAGATAGGATATCTTCTTATATCAGTACCTTTGCTCATGCTGCTCCAATCTGAAGCATCCTCTCTGGTTACACAATTCTTGCACATGCTTCAAGGCTTAGTTCTCCCATATTATTTTTAAAATAGGTTTTTATTGATTTTTAGAAAGAAAGGAAGGTAGAGGGATAGAGAGATAGAAACATCAATGAGAGAAACTTCATCGATTGGCTGCCTCCTGCACACTCCCTACTGGGAATCAAGCCTGCAACCCGGGGAATGTGCCCTGATTGGGAATCAAACCCTGACCTCTTGGTTCATGGGTCAATGCTCAATCACTGAGCCATACAGGCTGAGCTCCCCCTCTATTTTTAATTTTATTTTTCAATTAAAGTCATTCAATATTTTATATTAGAGACCCGGTGCACAAATTCATGCATGGGTAGGGTCCTGCCAGCCCAACCCGATTGGGGATGATCAGGCTTGGCTGGCTGGGGGGAGGGGCCGCAGATAGTTGGTGGGCTGGCCCTGCCCCCAATCAGGGTAGGGGGGGCAGTGGGGGTGGGGCCAGCTGGGAGGAGGGGCTGCAGGCAGTTGGCCGGCCAGCCCCGCCCCCTGGTGGAACTCCTGTTTGAACTCCCAGTCGAGGGGACAATTTGCATATTAGCCTTTTATTATATAGGATTAGTTTCAAGTATACAGAAAAGTGGTTAGACAATTATATAATTTATGAAGTGTTTCTCCCAATTATTCTAGTACCCACCTGGTATCAAGACTCAGTTCTTGACTTACCTCTCCAAAAAGCCTTCCATCACCCCTGAAGCCTGCAGAGATAACCTCCCTTCTCTTTCCACTGAACTCTGACCATACCACACTTGTTTCTGTTCTATATTCAGTGCTTGGTCTGGCCTGCTTTCCTTTTTGGCTGATGACCTCCTTTCTGAAGCTTTTCATCTCTTCTCTGGTGCCCCCTCTGTACCTAGAGAAGTTTATTACACTTATTTGTTTACATGTCTGTCTCTCCTTACTGGAGTCTAAGCTCTCCAAAGGTAGGGATTGTGGTTTATTATCTCTATCTCCACTTAGAACAGGGTTCAACAAAATTTTGGTGAATAAACAAGTGGGTAATGCATGCTCAAAAATATGTCTATTTGTTTGAGTAACCAAGGGTCTTGGAAATTTCTTCTCCAGTCTTAAACACTGTTCATTTCCATTTAGGGAACCTCCAACAAGCTCTCCACAGCAGGGTATGGGGACAACTTGAGACCAATCAACTGAAAGGCTTTCCCCTGTTTAGATACTATTTCAACGAATTCTTGTAGTGGAAAGAGTGCTAGGCTCATAGCCTGGTTTTAGTAAAGTTCTGCTACTATCTAGCCACATGACTTTTGCAAGTTGAATCACCTCTCTGGCCAGCCTTAGTTCCTTACCTTGTAAAGTGAAAAAATAGCTTTAATGTTCTACCATGTTGAAAAACATGATAAACAATGTAGTTGAGCTGAACTGTAAAGATGTATTAACATCTTTGTTAATACCTAACTTCTCAGCCAGAAGCAATTTTTCTTTGGTAGTGAAAAGTCCACAAGATGTTTTATGTGTCTGATAACAAACAAACAGCTGCAGGAAATTTGGGGAAAACATAATTCTCCATCTTGGCTGGTGTAATTTTACTTTTGTTGTTGTTGTTAATGGTTCTCTCCTGCAGGAAGTTTGTTTATTCATTCATTCATTCTATATAGGGTTGCCTGAATTATCAAATAAAAGTACAAGATACGTTTATATTTGTTTAGTACCTCAAAGGTTATGAAGAGGCAGGGCAACAGAATGGAATGCAGTAAGTCAGGAATAGTCAGGAATAGCTCTCTAAAGTGGGTCCCTAATTGGTAGCTTTGGGATTACTGGGGAGCTTTATTTATTTATTTACTTATGTATTTATAAATATTATTTTTAAATTACAGTTGATATTTAATATTACCTTGTATTAGCTTTAGGTGTATAGCATGGTGGTTAGATAATCATATACTTTACAAAGTGATTCCCTTGATATTTCTAGTACCCATCTGCCACCATACAGTTACTACAATACTATTGACTATATTCCCCATGCTGTATTTTACATCACAGTGACTATTTTGTAACTACCAATTGGTATTTCTTAATCCCTTCACCCAGCCCATCAACCCCACCTCGAGTTGTGTGACTTGTTAATAAATTTTGGATATTAGCCTGTTATCAGATGTATCATTGGTGAATACGCTATGTTATCCCATTCAGCAGGTTGTCTTTTTGTTTTGTTGATGGCTTCCTTTGCTGTGCAAAAATGTTTTAGTTTGATGTAGTCCCATTTGTTTATTTTTCCTTTTGTTTCCCTTGCCTGAGGAGATATATCAGAAGAAATATTGCCACCTATGTTTTGTTCTAGAAGTTTTATGGTTTTGAGACTTACATTTAAGTATATAATTCATTTTAAGTTTATTCTTATATATAAGAAGGTGGTCTAATTTTATTTTTTGCAAATATATGTCCAATTTTCCTAACACCATTTATTGAATAGACTGTCTTTACCCCCTTGTATATTCTTGCCTATTTTGTTGTATATTAACTGACCATATAGGAATGAATTTATATCTCGGCTCTGTTCTATTCCATTGATCTATATGACTATTTTTACACAAGTACCATGCTGTTTTGATTACTTTATCCTTGTAGTACAGTTTGATATCAGATAGTGTAATACATTCTATTTTGTTTTTCTTTCTCAATATTGGTGTGGATATTCATGGTCTTTTGTGGTTTCATATACATTTTGGAATATTTGTTCTAGTTCTGTGAAATATGTTGAAGCTCTCTGAACCTCCTACTTTTGGGATTTTATTGAGGCTTCATTATGTAGGCATGATTGATCATTCACTCAATCTCTAGCCTCTCCCCCCTTCCCAGAGGATGGGGCAGGGGTGGAGAGGAGCCTGAAACTTACAAAATTCTAATCATGGTTTGATCTTTATGGTGACCAGCTCCCATCTGGAAGCTATGCAGGAGCCCACCAAGATCATCGCATTAGCTCAACAGACACTCCTATTACCCAGGCAATTCCAAGGGACATCGAAGCTCCATGTTAGGAACTAGGGTTAGGGGCCAAATATTAGAACAAAAGAGGTTCCTGGTGCTCTTATCATTTAGGAAATTACAAAGGTTTTAGGAGCTCTATGTCAGGAAATTAGGGCAGAAATCAATATATATTTTTCTATTATTTCACAGGGTCCCTTTCCAGACCATCTTGCAATGGGTGAGGTGCCCTCCTTCATGCTCCTATAGCACTTGGACTTGCACATTATGCATTTTAATTGCTCATTTCCTTGTGTGTATCTCCCATTAGACCCTCAGCTCCATGTTTTTGGATTACATCAGTTTTTCCACTGCTATATCAGCAGTGTTAACATGCAGTAGAAATTCATTAAATGTTTGTTGATTAAATGAATACATGGTTAGACACTCCAGGCTTAGATCCTTTGGGAAGCCATAACCAGATAGGATTTCTCTGTTCAAGCTTAATTTATAACCATCTGACAATTATAGAGCTAGAGCCCCAAGGCCTGAAGTCCCTTTCAGATTAAGTCCCTTTCAGGAGGTGACAGTGAAACCTGCCTGGCTACTACCTTACCTGTCTGCTTCCTGTGTGCTTTGTGGGCCACAGTGGTGTTGGGAGGAACAGCTTTCAATTTGAGGGTGTCCTATACATCTTCCAAGCTGCAATGGCAGCCAGTATCATTCCCTATCTAGTTTCTGTAATGACTAGAGGCCTAATGCACGAAGATTCGTGCAAGAATGGGTCTTCCTTCCCCTGGCTGCTGGCACCGCCTTCGCTCTGGCCAGAGCTGCCTTTCCACCTTCCCACATTGCTCAGAGGCCTGGAGTGGCTGGGGTGGTGTGGAACACCTGCATCGTTGCCATGGTGATGACGCAAGTGTCCCGCCCCCGGCTGCTTGGCGCCTGTGTATGCAAATTAACCCACCATCTTTGTTGGGTTAATTTGCATACTCACTCCTGATTGGCTGGTGGGTGTCAAAAAGGTATGGTCAATTTGCATCTTTATCTATTAATAGTGTAGATACCTGGAGGCTAGTAAATGCTGAATAGTCCAATACTGCTCAAAGCCTTCTGGGAAGTACCATGTGTGGGGCTTTTGCTTGTGGAATGTGAGTATGTCTTACTTCATAAAAGATGCTGCTTTTCTGAGTATTCATAAATTCTTCTTTTAAATTTATTTTAATAGACCTCTCTGTCAGTCTTTTTGAGCAAAATAATAGCCTTTACTAACAGAGCCACTGGAGCCAGAATGGAGGCTTGAAGGCTACAGGGGCCTGAAGAGATGGGATTAGAAATCACAGGGGACAGGCTGGGCAATAGGTCCCTCCTTCCTCCTTTTGAACTCTGATGATTCTGTGGGGAGTAATCACAGAACATTCTCAGGAATCTCTAAGTGACCATCATCCCTTTCCTAGTCACTTGTGGAGTTATTCTGCACATTTCTCTAAAACTTGTGGGTAGAGTTTATGTGGCAAGAGTTCATTTTATGTGAGAGCAGTGAACAGGTTACCCATAGCAAGTGAGAGTTGGAGCCAGTGAGGCAGCCACTTGCTCTCAACACAGGAAAACTAGCTAAAAACTAGCTATGAGTACTTATTGCAGGTTTCGGGTGCTGGGGTAAGGACAGGAGAGTTTGGCTCTCATTAGACAATTTGAAAAAAGGCACGTTAAGCTTTGGAGACCCTGATTTCTTAACCCATTATTAAAGGGCAATTTAGAATCACATTGCTGTTTTGGGTTCCCTGGATAGGATTTTGCTAAATTTGCTAAGTTTGCAGATTTGGCAAATAATAATATGGAAGCCCAGTTAAATTTGAGTTTCAGATAAATAACAGGTAATTAAAAATATTTGTAGCCTGGCGGGCATGGAACCAGGAGGTCACGGTTCAATTCCTGGTCAGGACATGCCCAGGTTGTGGGCTTGGTCCCCAGTGGGGGGAGTGCAGGAGGCAGCCGGTCAATGATTCTCTCTCATCATTGATGTTTCTCTCTCTCTCTCTCCCTCTCCCTTCCTCTCTGAAATCAATAAAAATATATTTTAAAAAATATTTGTATAATATTCCAAATATTGCATCCTGTAATTTATCTGGCAACCCTCTTCTCAGGTCATTATCACTAGTGACAGCATGCTGTTGATCTGCTTATTAAGGCAAAATGCCTAAGAATCCTCCTGCTACTGGGGTGCCTTATCAGCTAGAGTCAGTTCATCTCTCCTAGTACTGCTGGAAGCTCTGAGAATCCAGTAGAGAACCTAATGAGTTGAACAGTGTGTGTGTGTGTGTGTGTGTGTGTGTGTGTGTGTGTGTGTATTTAATAAGCCCCTGCTAATGGTGTGTGTAAAGATGGGTGTAGATGGAACACCTGGTCTTTCAGCAGCCGGGTCTCCCACTTCTCCTCCTCTTCTATTATTGGTGTATATCTTGAAAAACCCCACTACTGCCCTAACCGGTTTGGCTCAGTGGCTAGAGCGTTGGCCTGCGGACTGAAGGATCTCAGGTTCGATTCCGGTCAAGGGCATGTACCTTGGTTGCGGGCACATCCCCAGTAGGAGGTGTACAGGAGGCAGCTGATAGATGTTTCTCTCTCATTGATGTTTCTAACTCTCTATCCCTCTCCCTTCCTCTCTGTAAAAAATCAATAAAATATATTTAAAAAAAAGAAAAAAAAAGAGAAAAACCCCACTACTTCACTCTATTCCGAACCTCTTTTCCCAATAGTAAAACCAAATCATCAAAGGTTCTTAAAACTTTCAGCCCAAAATCAATTTATCCTGATAAATAAAAACTACAAGGTTCAAAAGGAAGCCATTACACATGGAATATTCAATAGGAGAAAAAGCAAGAGGGAGACTTGCTTAGAGGCCTATGCCTGTTTACATGGTAACAAAAAAATCCAAATATGAGAATCTGAGAGGACCACCAGGGCCTCCCTCAGCCATTTAAACAAGAGAAATAGTGAAGATTCAAGTGAAGGACAAATTGAACTGGAAGCAGCATCAGAGTTTGCCAGAGTGACTTTGGAACTTTGAGCTTCTGGTAAAGATGGCAAAGTAGGTAAATGCTGCACTCACCTTCTTCTGCAACCACATCAAAATTACAACTAAATTACAGAAAGACCATTTTTGAGAACTTTCAGAAGTCTAGCCGAACAGAAGTCATTAAGGATACACAGAAGAAGCTATGGGGAGACTGGTAGAAGGGGTGGAGATATGGAATGGGCTGGTCTCACATCCACGTGTGGTGGTTAAAAATCAGGAAGGATATTTCAGGTGCAGAGGTCTCCGTGAAGAGTGAGGAGACCCAGCCCCACATCAGGCTCCCCATCCCAGGGTTCCATAAATTTTGGCTCTGATAGCCAGCGGAGATCGTGGTTGAGTGAGATGTAGGGTACCTGAAGTCTTTGGTATTCCTTTCAAAGGGCCTGTGAATGGCCTTACTTCCTGGTGGACTCACTGCCTGAGCTCCAGCACTGGGTCAGCAGCTCCAAAGGTATCAGGGGACATACAAATGAGTTGTCTGCCTTCAGGACGAGGTCTGGAGGACCAGCTTTCTTTCAGAGAGAAATGCTGGCATAAGCCATTGTTCTTTTGTTGAGCTCTACCCTCACCCAGCCTGCAGAGGCAGGCAGACAACATATCTGGGTCTCCATCAACCTAACTAACACCCTTTGCCCCACCCCACCCAATTTGTGGGCCCACCCAAGCTGCTTCCAGTGGCTTTTCTATACAAATAGCCTGACTTGGCTCATGTTTAAGGCTTTCCTAAAATCTCTAAAAGTTTCAAAAATCACAAACAAGCAGCATCAGGCTCAAAATGGCCCATACCTCTTGCTAAGCAGCCCCAAACCTGGTACTAGTGGCATCCAGTATCAGTTTGTAGGTTAGCTCTCCCAGGCACCTCCAAGCCCAACACAAGTGGCAACCATCTGCAGATCACTTTGTAGCCCCTCCCAAGTGGCCCTAGAATTAACATACCTGGTGGCCAGCTTCAGAGCACACCAGAGCACCAACCAGCCATTTCCAAAAATGACATGCCCAAAGGATAGACTTGGCAGGCACTAGAGCCCTGTTAAAGTCACTCCATCTCTGTAGGGTGAGTCCCTGCACAACAGCTCCTCCATTATAGTCATTGCCAGTCTTCACAACACATCAGCTGAGGGTCAGTCCCTTTCACTGATGCTCCAACATCAATCAAAGCCAAACTACAACAAGCGGACACACACAACCCACAGGGGACACACCTGGAGCACCCAGCTCAGGTGACCAAGAAGACTATGTCATTGGTCCCCACAGAACACCTAGTACATAAAGCTACTCTACCAAGACCAGGAGATGTAGTAGCTCTACCTAATACATAGAAACAAACACAGGGAGGACACAGGGAGGCAGCCAAAATTATGAGACAAAGAAACATGTCCAAAATGAAAGAACAGAACAAAACCCCAGAAAAAGAACTAAACAAAATGAAGACCAGCAATCTACCAGATTCAGAGTTCAAAACATTGGTTATAAGGATACTAAATGATCTCAGTAAGAACTTCAACAAAGAGATAGAAAACATAAAAATGAATATAGAAACCATAGAAAGAACTAGTCAGAAATGAAGACTGTAATAACTGAAATGAAATCTCAGAGGGAGTCAACAGAAGATTAGATGAAGCAGAGGATCAAATCAGTGATTTGGAAGATAAGGAAGTAGAAAATACCCAATCCCAGCAGCAAAAATATCCCCCTCCCCAAAATGAGGATAGTTTAAAGATCTCTGGGACAACATGAAGGGTACCAACATTCATATCATAGGGATAACACAACAAGAAGAGAACAAGGAATTGAAAACCTATTTGAAGAAATAATGACGGAAAATTTTCACAACCTGGCAAAGGAAATAGACAAGTCCAAGAACTAGAGAGAGTCCCAAATAAGATGAATCCAAAAAGGCCCACACCAAGACATCCTACCTAATAATAGACAAATATGCAAACTGACCGCACCTTCGCTATGCCCAAGCCACGCCCACCAGTCAATCCACGCCCACCAGCCAATCAGGATGAGTATGCAAATTACCTCAACCAAGATGGCGGCTAATGTGCATATCAAGATAGTGTAGAAAGAAGCCAAGAGCTGTAGAAGGGAGCAAAGCTGCGGAGAAGCAAGCAAGCCGAGGGGAGGAGAAGGGAGGAGTGGAGGCGGGGCCGGGGGAGAAGGAAGGAGAGCCGGCGGGCTGGCGGAGAAGGCGGGGCAGGGGAGAAGGGAGGAGCGCAGGCGGGCTGGTGGAGAAGGGAGAAAAGCAGGCGGGCTGGCGGAGAAGGCGGGCCCGGGGAGAAGGGAGGAGAGCAGGCGGGGAGGGGTAGATTGCAGCAGGAAACCCTATTGCAGGATTTTTCCTGCAACGGGAATGCTAGTGTAATTATAATGCTAAAGGTTAAAGACAAAGAAAAAACTCTTAAAAGCTAGCAAGAGAAAAACAGTTGCCTACAAGGGAGATCCAATAAGACTGTCAGCTGATTTCTCAAGAGAAACTAGGCAGGACAAAAGATATTGGCACAAAATATTCCAAGTGATGAAAAGTAAGGGCTTACAAACAAGATTACTCTACCCAGCAAGGCTATAACTTATAATAGAACAACTAATAAAGAGCTCCCCAGATAAGAAAAAGCTAAATGAGTTCATCATCACCAAACCAATATTAAAAGACATCTTAAAGAGTCTTCTATAAGAATAAGGAAAAAGGTAAAAATATGAATAATAATAAAATGGCAATAAATACATATCTATCAACAATTACTTGAAATGAAAATGGATTAAATACTCCAATGAAGACATGTGGTGGCTGAATAAATAACAAAACAAGATCCTTACATATGCTGTCTGTAAGAGTCTCACTTTAGATATAAATATACACACAAACTGAAAGTAAAGGGATGGAAAAAGATATTTAATGAAAATGTAAATAAACTAAAAGACCCTGGGGTATCAATACTTATACCAGACAAAATAGACTAAAACAAAGGCTATAACAAGAGACAAAGAAGGACCCATCAATTGCACTCCTGGGTATTTATCCAAAGAAACCCAAATCACTAACTAGGAAAGCCATATGCACCCATATGTTCATTGCAGTTTATTTACAACTAGAGGCCTGTTGCATGAAATTTGTGCAAGGGGCTTGGCCCTCGCAGCTGCGGTGGCTTGCCTCGGCCCTTTCAGCCCTGGCTTCATCTGGAAGATCGTCTGGAAGGACATCCAGAAGGTTGTTTGGCTGTCCGGTCTAATTAGCATATTACACTTTTATTATTATAGATAGCCTAGATATGGGAGCAATATAAGTGTCCATCAATAGATGGATAGATAAAGATGTGGTACATGACCCAAGTAAACAAAATCAGAAATGAAAGAGGTGAAGTAACAACTGACCCCGCAGAGATACAAAGGATTGTAAAAAAATACTACGAACAAAACTACTCCAAAAAACTGGACAACCTTGACGAAATGGGCATATTCCTAGAAAAATACAATCTCCCAAAACTCAATCAGGAAAAATAAAAAACCTGAATAGGCCGATAACTACTGATGAGATTGAAGCAGTAATTAAAAACTTCCAGCAAACAAAAGCCCAGGTCTGGACAACTTCACAGGGGAGTTTTACTAAACATTCAAAGAAGAACTAAAACCTATCCTCCTCAGACTATTCCAAAATATTCAAGAGGAAGAAACAGTTCCAAGCTCTTTCTATGAAGCCAGCATTATCCTAATCATAAAACCAGATAAAGACACTACAAAGAAAGAGAAACACAGGCCAATATCCCTGATGAACATAGATGCTAAAATCCTCAATAAAATTCTAGCATTACATTAGAAAGATCATACACCATGACCAATTGGGATTTATTCCAGGGATTCAAGGCTGGTACAATATCTGCATATCAATAAATTTTATACATCACATAAAAAATTGAGAGACAAAAATCACATAATCATATCAATTGATGCAGAAAAAGCATTCGACAAAATCCAACACCCATTCTTGATAAAAACTCTCAGCAAAGTGTGACTAGAGGGATCATACTTCAACATAATAAAAGCCTTACATGACAAACCTACAGCCAACATCATACACAATGGGCAAAAACTAAAACCATTTCCCCTAAGAACAGGAACAAGACAGGTATGCCCACTTTCACCACTCCTGTTCAACATAGTACTGGAAGTGCTAGCCATAGCAATCAGACAACAAGAAGAAATAAAAGGCATCCAAATGGGAAATGAAGTAAAACTGTCATTATTCCCTGATGACATGATATTGTACATAGAAAACCCCAAAGACTCCACCAAAAAACTACTAGACTTAATAAATGAATTCAGCAATGTAGTAGGACACAAAATTAATAGCCAGAAATCTATGGCTTTTAAATACACCAACTAGAGGCCCAGTGCACAGCATTTGTGCACTTGGGGGGGGGAGGGGTCCTTCAGCCCGGCCTGCACCTTCTCTAGTCTGGATCCCCTCAGGGGATGCCTGCCTCGTGCTGCTGTGGAGGCAGGAGAGGCTCCCGCCACCACCGCTGCACTCACAGGCAGTGAGCCCAGCTTCTGGCTGAGCAGCGCTCCCCCTGTGGAAGCACACTGACCACCAGGGGGAAGCTCCTGCATTGAGCTTCTGCCCCCTGGTGGTCAGTGCACATCATAGCAACCGGTCGTTCTGCCGTTTGGTAGATTTGCATATTAGGATTTTATTATATAGGATAATGAACTCACAGAAAGAGAAACTAAAAAAATAAATCCCATTTACCATTGTCCTGGGGTCTTATCTGCAGCTGCAAGGGTTCAGGAATCTGGAGAAGGGTCTGCGACGTAAATTAAATGAAGAAACTAGACATGAAATATAAATTTGGGAGGCATTTTGGGGGAGCCGGGGAGGTTTAGCTCTAGTGACTAAGGTCTCTGAATCTCCGGACCTAGGACTTTTTATTCACACATTTTGCCCTTTAGAAAAGCAGATATACATATCAAAGGTAAGGTTTGGTAAACAGTAAAGGATTATCAGGTTGGGGGAACTGCCCTCAGCTATCTGGCAACAGGCAATAACATGCAGATCTTCAGCCCTTCTGAAGGTGTCCATCAGCCTTCTGATGAATTTCTTGCATTTTATTTTTTTGTTTAAATTTCTTTATTGATTAAGGTATCACATATTTGTCCTCATCCTCCCATTCCCATCCCACACCCCTCCCCACGAATGCCCCCATCCCCTGTTGTCCTTAACCACTGGTTAGGCTCAAATGCTTGCATACAAGTCCTTTGGTTGATCTCTCCCCTTTATCCCCACCCTCCCCTACCCTCCCTCTGAGGCCCAACAGTCTGATTCATGCCTCCTTGTTTCTGGGTCTATTCTTGTTCTTTAGTCTATGAACTTCTTGCATTTTATTATGCCCTGCTGGAATTAGCCTCCAGCACCATTGCAACAAAAAAAGTAAGATACCTAGGAATAAACTTAACTAAGGAGGTAAAAGACTTGTACTCAGAAAACTACAGGATATTGAAAAAAGAGATAGAGATAGAGGAAGACATAAACACATGGAAGAATATCCTGTGTTCATGGATTGGTAGAATAAACATTATTAAAATGTCCATACTACCCAAAGCAATCTATAGATTCAATGCACTCCTCATTAAAATACCAATGGCATACTTCAAAGACCTAGAACAAACTCTCCAAAAATTCATCTGGAACAAAAAAAGACCCCGAATAGCTGCAGCAATCTTGAGAAAGAAGAACAAAGTAGGAGGGATCACAATCCCAGATATCAAGCTATATTACCAAGCCACTGTTCTCAAAACTGCCTGGTACTGGCACAAGAACAGACATATACACCAATGGAATAGAATAGAGAACCCAGAAATCGAGCCAAGCCATTATGCTGTTAATATTTGACAAAGGAGGCAAGAGCATACAATGGAGTCAAGAAAGTCTCTTCAATAAATGGTGTTGGGAAAATTGGACAGATACATGCAAAAAATGAAACTAGACCACCAACTTACACCATACACAAAAATAAACTCAAAATGGACAAAGGACTTAAACGTAAGATGGGAAACCATAAAAATCTTAGAAGAATTCATAGGCAGCAAAATATCAGACATATGTTGCAACAATATCTTTACCGATACAGCTCCTAGGACCATGGAAACTAAGGAGAAAAGAAACAAATGGGACTACATCAAAATAAAAAGCTTGTGCACAGCGAAAGAAACCACCAACAAAACAACAAGAGAGTCCACTTCATGGGAGAACATATCTGCCAATGTTACTTCTGATAAGGGTTTAATATCCAGCATTTATAGGGAACTCATACAACTTAACAAAAGGAAGATAAACAATCCAATCAAAAAATGGGCGAAGGACCTAAATAGACACTTTTTGAAAGAGGACATACAGATGGCCAAGAGACATAGGAAAACATGCTCAAAGTCACTAATCATCCAAGAGATGCAAATGAAAATGACAATGCGGTACCATCTCACACCTGTCACAATGGCTATCATAAACAAAAGGCAAGTGCTGGGGAGGATGTGGAGAAAAAGGAACCCTCATGCACTGCTGGTGGGAATGCAAACTGGTGCAGCCACTGTGGAGAACAGTATAGAGTTTCCTCAAAAAACTAAAAATGTAACTCCCATTTGACCCAGTAATCCCACTTTTAGGAATATATCCCAAGGAGCTAGAAACACCAATCAGAAAGGATATATGCACCCCTATGTTCATAATAGCACAATTTACAATAGCTAAGATTTGGAAACAACCTAATTGCCCATCAGCAGATGAGCGGATTAAAAAACTGTGGTACATTACACAATGGAATACCACGCCGCTATAAAAAAGAAGTAACTTTTACCATTTGCAACAGCATGGATGGAACTGGAGAGCATTATGCTAAGTGAAATAAGCCAGTCAGAGAAACTTAAATATCACATGATCTCACTCATATGTGGGATATAATGACCACCATAATTTGATGAACAAGAATAGATCCAGAGACAAATGGCAGGGGAGGAGGGGTTAGAGAGCAACCAAAGGACTTTTATGCATGCATATTAACATAACCAATGGACACAGACACTGGGGTGGTGGGGGATTGCTTGGGGTGGGACTGCCTGGGGTGGGGGCAAGCGGGGGAAAAGGAGACATATGTAAAACTTTAGACAACAAATAATAAAAAAAAAAACAACAACAGTGGCACAGCTACAGAATGGAATACTACGCTGCTGTAAAAAAAGAAACAACTCTTACCATTTGCAACAGCATTGATGGACCTGGAGAGCATTATGCTAAGTGAAATAAGCCAGTCAGAGAAAGATAAATATCACATGATCTCACTCATTTGTGGAATATAATGAACAACATAAACTGATGAACAAAAATAGAGCCAGAGGAAAAAAATATTTTAGAATATAATACAAGTAATACTGTTATTTGCAGATTTTTAATATTTCCTATAACTTTTGTGATATTCTATGTTAATACAGTTTTGGTAATATATTTAAAATATTTTTCTTGAAATATTAATGTTTACCCCATGTAAGATTATTATATTTAAAATAATTTTTCTTGAAATATTAATGTTTGTTGCATATAACATTATTATATTTAAAATATTTTTTCTTGAACTATTGTTTATTGCATGTAACATTATTATATTTAAAATAAATTTTCTTGAAATATTAATGTTTGTTGCATGTAACATTATTATATCTAAAATTGTTTTTCTTGAAATATTAATGTTTATTGCAAGTAAATGGCTAATTATTTTGTATCTAAATAAATAAGTAAATAAATAAATAGAACTTTTCTGTCATCAACCCCCCAAAAAATAAATTAATTAAAAATATGAAGGCACTATATTATTTTTTAAAGTTAATTTCATTAAGTATGAAGGAATTCAGAATTCAACCAACAAATTTGAATACAGGTGGTATATTATATGAAATATTGTGTAAATGTTAAATTTACTGAAGTTGATTATTATGGTCATGTAAGAGAATATACTTATTTTTGGGAAATACACACTGAAGTATTTAGAGGGAAAGGGCTATTATGTATGTAATGTATTTTCAAATACTTCAGAAAATAAAGAGAGAGAAAATGATTGATTGATTAATATTAGGTGAATCTGGGTAAAGTATAAAGGATATATGGGTATTTTTTATTCTTACCACTTTTCTTTAAGTTTGAAATTATTTCCAAATAAAAAGTTTGTTTTTTTTAAAGAGTGAAGCCTGAAAGGTAGGTGCTGATCCCTGAAGAAGGAACCACAAACCTGCCCCTGAGGCCTGTTCTTCATGGCAATTCTGCTTTCTTGGGGCAGTTTAGGGGATGGGCAGGAGAAGGTCAATTCCCTAGAAATTTGGTTTCTCTTTCTCTCACTCCTGAACTGCACTAGGCCAGAGAAAGGGTCTTGTATTGAGCCTTGATAGTCCCTTCCTCCTCTTCCTTTTCTACTATTCTTAACAATAGTGGCTAAGGGAGTAGGCTCTAAAATCAGACTGTCTGGGTTTGAATGTTCGCTCTGCCACTCTGACTGAGAACTTGTTTCTTGACCTCTCTGAGTTTTAACTTCCTCATTTGAAAAATTGTATCTATAGGGCTGTTGTTATTGCTCAATATATGTAGCTATTATTTTTTCTCTTTCATACAAAAGATCTCCTTACCCTCACCTCCTGTGGTGAGCTGGTGGAGGAAAGAAGAGAATGAGGAGAAAGAGAATTTTTAGAGCATGAAATTACTCTGTATGATACTATAATGATGGGTACATGCCATTATATATTTATCAATACCCATAGTATGTACACTAAGAGTAAATCCTAATGTAATCTATGGATTTTGGGTGATAATGACTTGTCAATGTAGGTTCATTATTTACAACAAATGTACCACTCTGGTGGGCGATGTTAACAGAGGGGGAGGCTGTGCATGAACAGGGGAGGGAATATATGGGAAATCTCTACCTTTTGCTGAATATTGCTATGAATCTAAAACTGTGCTAAAAACAGTCTACTAAGAACAAAAACAGAAACAAAAAAGAAAACCCCATGTCGCCTTATTGTTATCGTCAATCCAAAGAAGCACCTAAAGGAGCTGGGTGAAAAAGGTTAAAGGATTAAGCAAAAAACCACACCACCACCACCACCACCAAAAACCTCATAGACAAAGATAACAGCATAGTGATTACCAGAGGGAAAGGAGGTGGGAGGAGGTAGAAGAAGGTAAAGGGGGGATAAATGGTGATGGAAGGAAACTTGATTGGGATGATGAGCACACAATATAATATACACATGATGTATTGTAGAATTATACACTTGAAACCTATATAATTAACCAATGTTATGCCAATAAATTCAATAAAAACCCCACACAAAATAAACAAGAAGCACCTAAAGATAGGAATTTCCTGCTCATAGGTCAGTAGAGGAGATGCCTGGAAATAGAAGTGTTATGGTAGCTCCTCACTTGCCAATGGATAGAGTTGGCTCTACTGCTTGAAGCAGTGTTGCATAGAGGTGGGTAATTCAGGATTCAGAGGCTAACAGGTCAGGGTCAAAGCCAGACTGCCATTTCCCAGTGGCCTGGTCACAGGCAAACTATTGACCTTTCCAACCTATAATTTATTCATCTATAAAATAGAGGTGATGACAGTACTTACCTTGTAATTGTTATGAAGTTTAAGATATCCTATCTAATAAAAGAGTAATATGCAAATTGACCATCACTCCAAGACACTAGATGGCTGCCCCCATGTGGTCAAAGATGGCTGCCCCCATGTGGACACAAGATGGCTGCCACAAGATGGCCTGCAGGGGAGGGCAGTTGTGGGCAGTTAGGGGTGACGAGGCCAGCAGAGGAGTGCAGTTGGGGGGGGGACCAGACCTGCAGGGGAGGACAGTTGGGGGGGACCAGGCCTGCATGGGAGAGCAGTTGGGGGGGGCAAGCCTGCAGGGGAAGGCAGTTAGGGGTGACCAGGCAAGCAGGGGAGGGCAGTTAGGGGTGACCGGGCCAGCAGGGGAGGGCAGTTGGGGTCAACCAGGCCTGCAGGGGAGGGCAGTTAGGGGTGACCAGGCTGGCAGAGAGGGCAGTTAGGGGCAATCGGGCCAGCTGTGGAGCAGTTAGGCGTCAATCAGGCTGGCAAGGGAGTGGTTAGGGGGTGATCAGGCTGGCAGACAGAAGCGCTTAGGGGCAATCAGGCAGAGGCAGGCGAGCAGTTGGGAGCCAGCAGTCCTGGATTGTGAGAGGGATGTCCAACTGCCCATTTAGGCTCGATCCCACATCGGGATCAGGCCTAAACGGGCGGTCGGACATCCCTCAAGGGGTCCCAGATTGTAGAGGGTGCAGGCTGGGCTGAGGGACACCACTCCTGTGCACAAATTTCGTGCACTGGGCCTCTAGTTGTATATAGAAGTCTTAGCTTAGGGCCTTGCCTATGGTAAGTATTCAATGAATGTTGGAAATGAGTAATATGTGCTCCACATTATATTAAGCACATACTACCCAGCAGGTAAGTGGTAGAGGCAGCACTGGAACCCAGGTCTGTGTAACTTCAAAGCTCAAGCTTTAAACCATGACATCATCATTTCTCTGTTGTCAGCCTCTCAAATACCACCTTCATGATTTTTGCCATATCATGTACTATCAATATTATTATTTCTTTAATACGTTTTGAATCAACTTACTTTTTATGTTTAAACTAATTTCTTTAAAAGGAAACTTTATATCGCTATTGAAATCAGTATCAAGTGTTCTAAATAGAACTGTAATAATAACTCTGTAACTTAATTATAAATGCTCATCTAGGTATGATTAACAATCATCTTGCATCTCATTGGTGGTTTGCCTAACACACTCTGGGTAACACTACATTGTTCTAAGCAATTTCTCCATCCTGAGAATTATAACAGGCCTTGGCAGCCATCTAATGAACTTCCCTTCCCCATTCAATCCTGAAATAGCTTATACAATCTTTTGATTGATATCTCCTGCCTCAGCTTGAACTTCTCTTATGAAGAGTTGGAAAACCCTTTGTTTCTGACCAGAAACCCTTTGCCCTCACATATTCTTCTTTGCTCTCTGATCATGATATAAGTATATAGCTTTTGAAGAACTTTTACTGTTAGCAGAAACCATATATAAGGCCACCTTTGCACTCTCCATCTTTCTCTTTTCTCTTTTAACTTAGCCCTTGTAGTGAGAAGGACAAAAGATATGTTATCCTGGTGTGTTGAGGAGTATACATGGGATTGAAGATTGATGTTTGTTCTTCATTCTGAGGGAAACACAGACCAGGCACAGTGAGCAGGACCTTAGTCTTGGGTGGGAAGGGGAAATTTTGAATGCAGGTGTGTGTGTCTCCTAATCCAGCTGACTTTCAAATCATTTCTGAATATTTTGAGAAAAAGGATGTAGAAGAGAAGGGAGAGTCTCTAAAAAACACTCAACAAAGCCTTAGTAGGACATCAGTGCATAAGCAAGCATGCCTACTAGGTTGTTCCTCTGACAAAGGGTATCACAAAGGAGAGAGGCATTCTCCTTCATTTATAACAATACATGGCCTGGCTTTGGCATCACAAGGGCCCCAGTGGCTCTTCTGTAGCAGCAGATAGCAGTGTCCGGTAGACACAGCATTACTTAGCACAAGTACCAAATAATAAACAGAGGGCAGCAGCAGCAGCCCCTAGCAGGAAGCAGATATCCCCTATGCACACTAATATTATTCATGGGCCTTTTGTTAGAGGCTAAGTTCTGCATGAAAGATAAAGGCAAGAGATGGTAAAATTTGGGAGATGGCTGGTAGTGTGACCTTCCATACACCCACAGGCTGGTAAGGCCTGAGGAAGCTCAGAGGAAAACTGTGCCAAGGTAGACTAAGTTAGTTCTAGACAGCACAGAACAAGGGTTACATGCCCTTGTAATGAAGGTCTCTTACAAAACTCTCAGAAAAACCTTTAAATGTATAATGCATGGAAGAAAAGCCTGCAACAAAGATGTCAGGTGTCCCTCCCCATCATTGTTGTGAATTAGCCGCTTGACCACTAACCATCACTTGAACATACATGCACTACAGCAGCAAATGGGTCCAAGTAATTTGAGGCCAGCTATTTGTTCACTAGGGACACAGAGCTATTAGCGTGATGTCTGGATGAGTTATTGAAGAGGAGGGATATACGCATGGCACAAAATGGCTCCTTGAAATAATTTCTTGTACAGTGGCTCAGAAAGAAAAATAGGACTCTAGCCCCTTGCATGGTAACATTTACCATTTGCTAATGTTTGCTGCATCTAGACTGGAGTGGGGTCTGTCCATGAGCTCCATGTTGACCCAGGTGCTGGGTGGGGGGTGGTTGGAGAGCTGGAAACACTGCTGTCAGGATCAGCACTGTAGTGGGGGGTGTCTGGGGAGAAGCAGCTGTATTTGATCAGATGGTAGAAATGAGAGGAGAAGAAGCAGAGGCTTGCTGGGTTCTGTGCATTTCACACTGACAGCCGTCAACCAGCCCAGCTCTGTCCTGTGAGCCCTGCATGAAGTGGACCCTTGGCAGCAATTGGGGGAAGGGGAGAGAGAGAAAGGGAGCTCCTGGGGCCAGAATCACTTACCAGGCTTGGTTTTCAGTGGGTATTTTCATGTGTAAGGAGTGCACCAAGATCATGGACTGGTGTGATTACAAGTTTATTTTTGTTTGTAATATTTCAAATTCTTGGTTCCTGGGTATTGATCAGCAGAGCAATCTGGTGGCAAGGAACTGCTCAACTCATATCTGCTTAGGAAAGGACCTTCTGTTGAACTCCACTCTCACAGGAGCTGCAAGGAGCCTCTTCTCTCCTTCTGCAGCTCTCTCTTCCCTCAGCTCTTACAAAGCACACCAGGAAGCCACTTTCTTTCCTAATTTCCATGGGAGAAGAAAGCAGAATAATAAGGGAAAGTCCATATTTGTTGAAGACTTTTCATGAGGCAGGCATTTACAATGGTCCTGAGAGGTATTTATATTGGCTACATTTTATAGATGAGGACACTCAGGCTCATTTACCCCTCCTTATTTCCTTTATAACACTCTTATCATCTTGCTTATTCATACCCTTGTCTATCTGCCCCCTTAGACTGTATCCTCTCTGAGTAAGGACTTTTGTCAGTTTTGTTCACTGCTCTATGTCCAGTGCCTAAGAGTGTGTGTAGCACATCACAGCTTCTCAGTGGGTTGTATTTCCCATTAGGTCTGAAGTTTGATTTTACCCCACTTACAAGGTCATAACTTAGCCTGTTACTGTTTCATGGGGCTTGAAGAAAACATAAGACTCCTGGATCACGAGGGTTTCTTTTTCTCTGCATCCTTGCCAGCACTTGTCGTTTGTTGATTTGTTGATGATAGCCATTCTGACAGGTGTGAGATGGTACCTCATTGTCGTTTTGATTTGCATCTCTCAGATGATTAGTGACTTTGAGCATGTTTTCATGTCTCTTGGCCTTCCTTCTGTCTTCTTTCACAAAGTGTCTATTTAGGTCCATTGCCCATTTTTTGATTGGGTTGTTAATCTTCCTTTTGTTAAGTTGTATGAGTTCCCTGTAAATGTTGGAGATGAAACCCTTATCGGTGATAACATTGGCAAATATGTTCTCCAATGCAGTGGGCTTTCTTGTTGTTTTGTTGATGGAACCCTTGTGCACTGCTGGTAGGAATGCAGACTGGTGCAGCCACTGTGGAGAACAGTATGGAGTTTCCTCATAAAACTAAAAACGGAACTCCCATTTGACCCAGTGATCTCCCTTCCAGGAATATATCCCAAGAAACTAGAAACACCAATCAGAAAGGATATATGCACCCCTATGTTCATAGCAGCACAATTCACCATAGCTAAGCTTTGGAAACAGCCTAAGTGCCCATCAGCAGATGAGTGGATTAAAAACTGTGGTACATCTGCACAATGGAATACTATGCTGTGGTAAAAAAGAAGGAATTCTTACCATTTGCAACAGCATGGATGGAACTGGAGACCATTATGCTAAGCGAAATAAGCCAGTCAGGGAAAGATAAATATCACATGATCTCACTCATTTATGGAAGATAATGAACAACATAAACTGATGAACAAAAACAGATCCAGAGACAGAGAAGCATCGATCAGACCATCAAACCTCAGAGGAAAGGTAGGGGAGGGTGGGGATAAGGGGGAAGAGATCAACCAAAGGACTTGTATGCATGCATATAAGCCTAACCAATGGACACAGACAACAGGGGGTGAGGGCATGAGTGGGGATGTGGAGTGGCAATGGGGGGATAAGCACACATATGTAATACCTTAATCAACAAAGAAATAAAAAAAGACTCCTGGATCAGAGACAATGGACTGTATTACAGCACAGCAAGCAGCATGAACATCAGCATGTTTATATCACTCCCCTTATCCCCAAGCCCCATGGGGTAACACAAAGGGACTGGATGCATGCGTTATACATAGTAGTCAGTTTATATTACAGCTGTGGGACACTAAGCTTGGGGAACCCAACATTATGTAGCCAGAAGTAAGCATGTCTACTCTGTCCCAGAGGGTGATATTAATTCATGCCTCAAGATTGCTTGCTGCAAACATAACCTTGAGAACTGTTCCAGATAAAGAGTGGTCAGGGCCTTGCATTTTTGGCATAGTCAGCAGGAAATATAGGAGCACAAGAGACCCATGGAGGAGGGTCTCCCAATATCCTCCCCTCTCTGCACTTATGAATCCCATGTAGGCACTTGGCAGAGCTGCCTTGTATTAGAGTCTGTTTAATGCATACGCATTGTCTCCACATTGCTCTGGACTGTAACCTTATTGGGGATAGTGTCCCTGTGTAAATATTCTTTGTGGTCCTTATAACTGTGTGAGTGTATTGCACACAGCAGGTCCTTAGAAAACAACAAAGATAGAGGCAGTAACAGCAGTAGCATCAAACTTTGGAGTCAAGGTTTGCATTTCAGCTCTGCTTCTAACTCATTTTGTGACTTTGGGCAATTCAATTTGCTGAACCCCTCTGAATGAACCTGTTTCCTCATCTGTAAAATGGGCACAATACAAGGTTCATATTTCAGAGAGTTCTTCTCATTTAAAGAAATTAATCCAAATGTGGCAAATGTAATAAATATTCAATAAATGTTAGTTACATATTGTTGCTATTATTATTACTGAGCCCCTATGTGCCAGGTGCTTTAATATTCAGTTTTTGAAATATAATCCTTATCATATTCCAGCATAATAGATGTTATTTCTATCTATTTATTTATTTATTTATTCCTTACCCAATGATATGTTTATTGATTTTAAAGAGAGAGAGAGAGAGAGAGAGAGAGAGAGAGAGAGAGAGAGAGAGAGAGACATTGATTAGTTGCTTCTTGTAAGTGCCCCAAGTAGGGATTGAGTACCAACTGGGGATTGAAGCTGCAACCTTTCAGTGTAGGGGTTGATGATCCAACCAACTGAGTCACATTCGCCAGGGCTGTTATCTCTTTTTATATACATGAGGAAACAGGTTCAGAAAGATTCAAGTAATTTTCACACAAAGTGCAGAGTGCAGTTTTGAGCCTTCTGTTCTATCTGCTAGTGAATTGAATATTTCCATCTGAGGGAGTGGAATGGTGAGCTTCCCCATGTATGCTGTTTCTTTAATGAAATGCTTTATTGAGACTCTCAGCGGCCAAGCCATCAAAGCTCTTACAACTTTCCCCACAAACCTGACCTGGGAGGATTGGGAAGGGGAGAAGCTGATGGAAAGAGGGGGAGGCTGGAGTGTGAGTTGGGGGCTGGCTTTCTGAGGAGCTGAGGGGGAGAACAGTGTGTTGAGTGAAGGCCAGAGCAGAATTAAGTCCAAATGCAGGTTATTTCACTGAGGCCAGGAAAACAACACATAACTATCTGGTGCCAGAAGGGAAACCCTGCCCACCAGAGACAGCAGGTCCAGGCTCCTTGCAGCTGGGAAGGCTCCTGCACTCACCACAGGCAGGCAGTTCTCTGGGATCCAGTGTTTGTTTCCCTTTCTCCTACGACTTGTGCAGGGATGGCTGCAGGGAAGACTGCAGACCAACAAAGGATCAGAGACCAAATCCCAATTCAAGTTCAAACAGATGCTCTTTTCTCGGAGGTGTTCAAGGTAATTTGATCTGAAACAGAGCCACTTCTCCCCCTCCCTTGTGTTGGGGGAGAATTCATCCCCTTCTCTTGGGATATGAGCCAGCTTGGATAGATGCTTCACTAAAAGACATGTATATACTTTGTTCCAGGTCTGAGCCCACTGGAAAGGGCCTTTGAACTTACCAAGCAACTCCAGGAAGCCCAAGAAAGTCATTTTTTAGGTCTCTTCTAAAGTCTAGTCTAGATATGCTGGGCAGAGGGAGGAGGCAACTTCCTTGCCCAAGGGCATGACACAAAGAAGAGAGCTGTGAGTCCTCACAAAGGACCACTTGCAGCAGAAGTACTTGCAGCAAGGGAGGAGTGGGGCTTAGTACATGCAGATCATCCGGCCCCCTCTCAGACACTCCAAATCAGAATCTCTGAGACTGGGTCCCAGGAGTTAGCAATTCTTTAAATTTTTTTTAAATTAAAATATAGTTGGCATACAATATTAGTTTTAGGTGTACAACATAGTGATTCAACATTTATATACCTTACGATGTGCTTACCACACAAGTCTAGTAACCATCTGTCACAATGCAAAGTTATTACAATATTATTTAGCACATTCCCTTTCACCTTTTTAACTCATCCCTTCATTCTCCTCCCCTAGTATTTCAAACAAATGCCTCAGATGATTCTCAAGTACAAAGAAGGTTTGAGAACAATTGGGTTAAGGCACAGGCTCAATAGAGTTCCAATCCTGCCTCAGCTACTTAACATACTGTATGATTGATCTTGGGCAAGCTGTTAAACTTCTCAGAGTTTTAGTTTCTTCTTTATAGGATGGAATAATAATAGTACCTCCCTCAAAGTGCTATTGGGAGGATTAAATGAGATAATGTGTCTAATTTAAAATGGTAGTTATTATTAAGCCTCTTACCCCACACCATGCACTTTTTTCCTACTTTCCCTTTTAAGTAGGAAATGTGAAATTATTTTTTTTCCAGCAGATGTTTGGTACTTTTTAAAACTAGTGTTAAAAATCCAGGCAAAGCAGAGGTATCATATAGTGTCTGCAGATGTTTACTACATGGCACACCATTCTTAGAAGTGTCTACCTGGGCAGTGCCCACTTTCGGATTGCCTTCTCTCCTCTTCTCTCCTCCCTCCCCCTAATTAAAACTTATGCATCCGGTGTTCCATCTCTGTATGGCCTTCCTCTCTGTTAGGGCTATGGCACCATAAGTTAATCGTGTAGCTGCATGATAATGTAACCTGTGATATTTTCTGTTGAGAGTTTGATGAATGGGAGTTAATCCCTCAAGAAGATCCCCCTCTCCTTGAGTGAGCTGACAAAATAGTTTGTTAACTTCTAAAACTGAAAGCTGGCCCTTGGACTTGAGGTGTCCCCATGGATGCAAAGGTCCTAATAGTCACAGCCTCTGTCTTACCTCTTACCCATAACGTAGTAATGCCTCACAACTCCACCTACAACATATTCCACTGACTGCCCCTTCCGTTTTTTCCCCCTTGATGATCATTTGAACCTGATTCCAGATATTTAATTTAATGAATATTTATTGAGTCAAGAGGTGTTATCTCAGAGATTGCTATTATCCATAATATATGAAGAGCTATTTGACTTTTTGAACCAGGAATTAATGCTGGCTACACATTAGGATCACCTGGTTAGCGTTTAAAAAGAGATTCCTGGGCTCTACTACCAGAAATTCTGATTTGATTGGCATCAATAGGTTTTAAAAGCACTCTACCCCAGTGATTCTAATGTATAGTGAGGGCTGGGAACCAGTACTTTTAACTATATGAATTTTTTCATTCCACAAATATTGAGTGCTTATCATGTGCCTGGTACTGTTAAAGGCCCTGGCAATATAGCCATGAACACAATAGACAAAAATCCCTCCCTTCTTGGAGTTTCATGGAGTTTATGTTTTAACTAGAGGCTTGGTGCATGAATTTGTGCACCAGTGGGGTCCCTAGGCCTGGCCTGTGGAATTGGGCCGAAACCTGCTCTCTGACATCCCCCGAGGGTTCGTGGATTGTGAGAGGGTACAGGCCAGGCCGAGGGAGCCCACCGGTGCACGATCGGGGCTGGGGTGGGATGTGGGAGGTTGGCCAGCCGGGGAAGGACTGTGGGAGGGCTCCAGGGTGTGTCCGGCTCCTCTCGCTCAGTCCTGATCGGCCAGACCACAGCAGCAAGCTAACCTACCAGTCAGAGTGTCTGCCCCCTGGTGGTCAGTGCACATCATATGAGCAGTTGAGTTGCCTTAGCATATCATTAGCATATTACACTTTGATTGGTTGGCCAGAAGACCAGATGACCAGACATATTAGCATATTAGGCTTTTATTATATAGGATGGGGAAGACAGATAATAATTAGGATAATTTTAAATCTATATTATGTTGAAGGATAAGTACAATGGAGAAAAATAAAGTAAGGAAGGAGGAATAGGAATACCAGGGGTGGTGTGTGAAACACTTTGAATTGGAATGATTGTTTTAATCCATAACAAAAATACCATAGACCAGGTGGGTTAAATAACAAACATTTATTTCTCACAGTATGGAGGCTGGGAAGTCCAAGATCAAGGTGTTGGCAGATTTTGTGCCTGGTGAGTACGTGCTTCCTGGTTCATAGGTAGCCTTATTGCTATGTCCTCACATGGCAGCAGGGTAGAAGTATCTCTCTAGTGTATTTTCTATAAGGGCACTAATCCCATTCATGAGGGCTCTGCTCTCTTGACATAATCACCTCCCAAAGCCCCCTACCTCCTAATACCATTACATTGGGGATTAGGATTTCAACATATGAATGGGGGGGGGGGTGATACAAATATTTTGTCTGTAACAGTGGTCAAGGAAAACTTCACAGAGCAAAGGACAATTAAGAAAGACTTGAAAGAAGTTGCTGGGGTAAGCCATACAGATATCTGGAGGAAAAATATTCTTGGCAGAGGGAGTAGCCAGTGCAAAGAGCTCAAGTCAGGAGTGTGCTTAGTGTGTTCTAGGAAAAATAAGGAGTGTGGCTGGAGAGAAGTGAGGGGGAGAAAGGTAAGTGTGGGCGAGTTGCTTAGGGCCTTGTAGGCCATTGTAAGGACTAGGATTTTTTTCCTTGAGTGAGATGAAGAGGCATTAGGTGGCTTTGTGCAGAGAAATGGCATGGTTTGACTTATAGAGGATCACTCTGGCTGCTCTGGGGAGGATAGACTATAGAGGGACAAGGATGGGAGGAAGGAGGCTATATTAGGGGTTGGAGGACTATTCGAATTTGTCTGGGTGTCCTAGGCCACTCTTATTCTCTCCCCTTGTGGGGATGGTAGCAGGAACTTCATGATCTTGGACTTTGTTCCACAGGGATAAAGGAAGAAATAAATCAGATATGAAAGTGTGCCTGACATTTGCAGATGTTTCTCGGGATTAAGATCTAAACAAATGCACTATGGCAATTTGAATCTCTTCCTCTTTTGTCTCTTATTCCATCTCAGATCCCCCTCCCAACCTATTCCTTGAAGATTCTTAGACACATTTCCATCCCCCATAGTGACCTAGGTCTCTTACTCCACTTTACCTCCAGCTTTTGACAGAGAGATAAAGACTTCTGCATTGATGTGAGTGGAGATCTTATTATAGTGGAACAGTAACGGGCAGTAGGCATGCTTAATGTGTAAAATGTTTTCTGTCCTGGAAAAAAATCAATGCCATAAATGTGGACTTAATGGGACCCCTTGGGGAATGGGAGTCTGGGTAATGTAACATTCTATTTAATTGAAAGGTAACCCACTCCTCACCCCTGCTTATTTCTTCCTTTTCTTTGCATTAGCTCTTGTTTCTGAGTATAAAAATAATGGTTTTACTGTGTGGTTGTAATGTGCCAGATGCTGTACTAGGTGTTTTACAGATATTGTCTTATTTAATTCCGTTAACCACTGATGATGTAGATACTATCATTAGCCCCATTTGGAAGTTGAGGAAATTGAGGCTCAGAGAAATTAAATAACTTGTCCAAGATGGCACAGCAACTAAATGGCTGAGCCAATCTGTAGGATGCTTAGGATCAGCCTCAGTGATCAGGATTTGCCTGTCATGGACTCTATTGTGAATGGTTCCCGGGCTGCTAATGGCCTCAGTGTTATTATGCCAGCCATCTTGGAGACTTCTCAGGGTCAACAGAGCAGGCAGAGAGGACACTCAGAAGCCTGGGCTGTGCCATGGAAGCCCTGGGCATGAGGTCCATTTTTAAAAATTATTTAAAAAAAAGTAAAATCCCAACATCAGGCTTTCCTAGTAGACTGCAGAAAAGCAATGTTTAGTTCATTGATAACAGTGCTATAACGTTATCATAAGTGTTAAAACTTCATAATTTAATCTTTTGGGGTGTGTGTGCACAAATAAACCAACCTGAATTAGCTATAAATCTGACACCCGGGCTGTTTTCAGTAAATGTAATTTCATTCCTTTTAATCACATTGAGAAAAATTAGGTAATGCTAAATGTCAAAGTGAGACCTATTTTAATAAATAGATAAGAAAAATTATTCATTGTTTTATGCAAATGGATTCTTCCATAGTTTAAAACCATCTGAAATGTTTATTATTTTTTGAAAGAATGCAAGATCTTCTTGCCATTTAGTTATCCTGCTCATTTGCTTAACAAAGCCAGTTTTCACTGATCAATGCATAATACCTTGATCTCAGCTCAGGTCTGAATTCCTGCAAATTTGAATGGGAAGTTCTATGCTGGATAGTTTCCATCTGCTTCTTCAGATCCTCTCCCCACCCTTTTCCACCCTGTCTCTCTCTGGAGACACTGACTTACAGGGATGACATCAGAGGCCTGCCCATCTTTAGTCAGGCCTACATGGTAAAGGCATCCCCAATAGCTCCTGCTATTAGCCCCAGATAACTTGCCTGCACCTTTATAGGTAGTCCTTTTAGTGACCCTTCCTCTCCAAAGACCCATTTTGAGTGTGTCATCTACTTCCTGCTGAGACCCTGACTGATACAGGTTTTGAGTGATCTTTATTCCACATGTAGGTCTGAGACATTGATTTAGGATGATATGACTATACTACTAATTTGAATGTACAAAGCTCTGTACAAGTCCAGTGATTGGGTAGTGTCAGGGTAGAAACACTCAGTTCAAGTAAGGAACTTGGGAAAGGAGTCTGGGTCAAGAATCAAGACAGTGTGACCCAGGAGAATACTGTACTGTAAGCTCTTTGAGGAAACACATTGTGATTACCTTGCTTATTGTTGTACTCTCATTAGCACCTAGCCAATAGACTGCCAAATAGTAGGCATCCTGTAAATATTTGAGTGAAAGAATATAAGAAGAAAGAACATACTGACCAAATGCACAACGAAGTTAGGGGGCTACCTTAGGAAGAATCCTAATCCAGATAACAAAGCCAATGCTTGGGAATGAGAGTAGGAATTTGCCTTCCCTGGCTAGAAAAACCTCAGATGTGCACTGCACATAATCCTTTGGGCAAGTTAGACTACCAGTGCCAAGGACTAGAATCCATGGTCAATTTGCCCACTGCTAGTTTTAAATAGAGATGATTTTGATCAAATGGGAATATGATTTGAGGAAGGTCTTCTTGGGGCTTAAATATTCAAAAACTTAGGGAGATTTTTCTACTGAAAATGAAATGTGCAATAGGATATCCTTTACTAGAAGCATGGAGAATGTAATTTTCAGGCATTCTTGTCTAAAAGCACAAGTTCACATAGAAGATCTGGTGGCAAATCAGTGCATTACAGTTCTGTTGACACTTCCACTGGCTGGACTAATTGTTTTACTTAAGACTACAATGTGTGCCTGGCCAGTGTGTCTCAGTGGTTGAGCGTTGACCTATGAACCAGGAGGTCATGGTTTGATTTCAGGTCAGGGCACATGCCCAGTTGTGGGCTTGATCCCCAGTAAGGGGGGGGGGCATGCAGGAGGCAGCCAATCAATGATTCTCTCTCATCATTGATGTTTCTATCTCTCTCCCTCTCCCTTCCTCTCTGGAATAAATAAAATCTATATTTTTAAAAAAGAGTACAATGTGTAAATGAAACGTTTTGGATTTTAAAAATGAGTGTGTATGTGATTAGAGGATGTTTGCTCTATCATTACTCCTTAGGACTCTTGAGGACTTTGACCTGGCAGTTATTGGCAGGGAGGGGAGCACTTAAAGTCACACTCAGTTTTAAATTAAGAAGGCAAGTTACAGTACTGGAAGGCTGGATGTTTGGGATATATCAAATAATTCAGTTGGTAAGCTTTTTCAAATTCACAGATACCTCCCCATTTCCACGTTGACCAATATCAATTGGGAATCACCAATTTAAACTTTGTATCAATTTGGATCAGCCTTCTCCCTTCTAAAGATCTGAAATGGGAGGTTAGCCTGAATTCTAAGAAGCATGAACAATAGTTTGGGAAAGATTAGGTCAGTAAGTTTTTAGGTTCAACCAGTGGTAATGAATTATTGCCATCCAAAGTGAATGTCCTGGATGTGAGGGCAATCTGGCTGCAGCATCTGTCACCCCATTGATTGCCAGGGTTGACTTGGCTGATTTGGCTGGCTAGCAGGTGTCCCCCTCCTCCCTCACCAATCCATGTGCATCCCTCCCGAAGCTGCGCACTTGGTCAAAGAGGACGATCTTCCCTCCTAGAGAAGAGGACCAGTCTTCAGTCAAGGCTATAGGAGTAGCTGCATTCTCCTGCTAGAACTTCCAAATAAGCTCTTAAAGTGAATGTCCTCCTTTCCACTAAATCCCTGAGCTTTTAGCATTTCAGGTCAGCCTTGGTAGCTAGAGCTAGTGTGAGAGAGCACAGCACCTTCACAGCTCTGCTGAACACCACCTAACAAAAAAAATAAGGTCACATCTTCCTTTTACAGGATTTTAATGTAATCCTCACTAGCATTAGCAAAAATTGCTCTTTGGTAGCTGGAGGGAAGCAAAGAGCACTTGACTGTCTTAACATCCTCATCCCTGACAGCCTCTGTTAAAATGGAAAATTGTTGCGGTGGGGGAAGATCAGCTTCAGAGACTCTGACAGAGGGCAACAGGTTCAAATCAACCTTGATTAATTCATCTTCTTTGAAAATTGGTTGTATAAAAGGGTCAAGGTCATAAGGAGACAGTTCAGTTCCTGGCTTCTATTCATAGTGATTTTTCTGTCTCATTCAGATAGAACACCAAATATGCCATAATTGTGGTGGGGGATAGGGATTCAGAAAAGGAAGAGGAAGGGAGGGAAGGGAATGAGGGAGGGAGAAGAGTTCAGAGAGCAGGGCTGAAAGTAAAAGATGGAGGGATGGGAAAAAAGTGAGGAGTGAGAAAAGAAACTGGAAAAGCAGGAAAAGGAGGTTATAATTTGGCCCTGAAGGGTACTGATAGAGCTACAAGGGCATGCTGGTTAGGAGCAAGTGCTGGGGAGCTGAGGAATAAAACCTACATTAAGAGGAAGGAAAAATGGCATAAAAATCCTGTGTGTGTGTGTGTGTGTGTGTGTGTGTGTGTGTGTGTGTGTCCAAATACCATGTCCAAATAGGGAGGGGGCAGATTTAATCTCATGGAGGCTATGGGGCTCTGTAATTATGGAAAGTATGACAGGAGTGCAGTTCTAGGGGTACAAGGTAGAGATGCTGACAATGTCTATTTCTATAGTATTATCTTCCTAGGAGTTCAGTCAGAAAGGCTCACTTTAGTCCCAAGGTTAGCATTAGGTTGGAGCCTGGGGTGGACATAAGCCACCAGTGCCCACAGGGCCTAGGTAGACATGGAGAGTCCAGTGGTAGAGCTGTCTGTGCTATTTAGGAGGACTTCCTGCCAAAGAGGGCTGCAAAGAGGCTGTGGTCTGGCCCTTGGTAAGCTAAGTGATTCCCATTACCCTGGCAGCTGTGTCGGCCAGGCCTAAACAGTGGTGGCCCCTGCTTCTTCCTAGTCTGTTGTGAGAGAGGTGCAGCCTGCAGACATCTCACTTGAATATCAGCTGCTTTTCTGGGCCTGGAACAGGGTGAAGGTTGTGTTTGGAAAAGAGTGAGCCTAAGAAAAGAAACAAGGTGGGGGATGGAGGATGTATGGAGAAAAAGGATGGAAGAAGAAAAAATCGAGGTATAAGAGAAAGTTGTAGAATTATAGATTTAAGAAATTTGGAGAAATGGAAAGATTCTTATGGTAAGAGAAGGAACAAGCAGAGCCCCTCCTCATATCCTCAACTTTGAACTTATTAGCAATTTCTAAAACACAGTCTTGATCTCTATTGATGGTTTATGGACAAAATGGTTTTATGGATTCTCTGCTAATTTGACCCTGAGCAATTCTTTTTTTCCTCAGTGGCGGCATACTGCATATTCTAGTTGTAATTCTAAAAGCCATAACTGTTGCTCAGATACCATTCTATGTGCTGGATCTAGGATTTATCTGGGTTTTGGTGGTGGTAATGGTGCTAGAGTACTGAAGACATCAAGTGAATGGTCTCTGGACCCTCGTCCTTTTACATATGTTAAGCAATTTCCAGAAGAGAAAGGAAGTGGGCTGCCCAGCCAGCCTGGCCCTGCTGTTTATGTGGGTCCCCAGCTGCTTCACTGATCAGGATCCTTTTAAAAGATCTGGCTACTCAGTTACCCTGGTCTCCAAGGAAGTGAGGTGTGGCTGGCCTCCCTTGCCAGATGTGCTGGCTGCTTCTTGCAGCGCCCCAGGGAGCCAGTTTTCAGTGGTTCTTTTATGTGCTGTTTCTAAAAGAAATGGAGATGTCTGTGTTCTGTGCTTTAGGTGTTGCTTCTGGCTGACTGCTTGCTGCAGGCTGAGAGAGCCAAACACCACTAATATTTTTCTGAGGTGGTGCTTATCCAGAATCTCCACAATATTAATGCTAAAAGTAGGAAGAATCTCTCATTGGCCTTTGGAACGCACCTGGCTGGACTTGATTAATTCCACATGCTTAGTAACCATCCCAAGTTTACTGGAACACTTAACATTTTGGAGCTCTTTCTTTGTAGAACGAAGAAGTTACTATCCTTTCCATTGGTAGTCAGCAACATGCTTCTGGAGCTATGTGTTACATTGGAAGGAGCACTGAATTCTGGTTCTATCTGGTGTCAACTTGGTGAATTTGGACACCTGAGTCTCAATGTTCTCATCTGTAACAAACAATAAAACAAAAAAATCATACCTGGTATGGAGCGCATATTTGCAATGTTATTGTAACAATTATTCTTTATGTTTAGAGTAGTTTATAGAATATAGATATGCTATGTTCATCATTTAATTAAATGTTCACAAGACCCTGTGAGTTGGGCAAGGCTCAATTAGCCCCATTTGACAAAAGATAAAACTGAGGCTCAGTAATACTGTATCTTGCAATGTCCCAGTTTTAAATAGAACAGACAGAATTAGAATTTAGGCCTTTCAGTTTCTATGCCAGTGTTTTTTTCTACCAAACTGAGCATTATCTAGCCCAAACTAATTCTGTTCATAGAATCCTTTGTTGATTCCCATTGCCAGACTTCTACTCCCGGAGTCCTGTTTGAGACCTTTGACTCCACCCTCTTCCTTTTCATGCCCCTCTATTCCCAGTGAAAGACTAGGTTGGATATTCCTGAGATACTTTTAAAATCTCAGGGGGAAGAAGATCGTTAAAAGTCATCCGCTTGCATTCCAGGACAATGTGTGTCTTAAGCGCCCAGTGCCCACTTGCCTGAGTAAACCCTTAGGGAGTAATTGTATATTAAGTTCAACTATAACATAAGGGTGGCCAGCTACTCTATCCTTAGGCAGAATCCCGGGGCTCAAGAGCTGGTGGACTACACTGGCAGGTCCTTTAGTTCCAAGCAGTGTGGAGCAGCTGGGGCCATTAAGAGTGTTCAGGGCATAGGAAGCCTTGCTAAGGATGCATACAAAAGAGATGTCAGGGAAAGCATCCTTTGTAAATTACCTTAGTTATATATCCCTAGGTGAGTTCAAAGCGAGGAGGAAAAAAGACACCATTCAACTACTCTCTCGGCCTATACAAATGTAGTCATCTCATTTCTCAGAGCAATCACAATGCATTTGTATCTCTTTACATGTCAGTCCTGAGGAACTGAACTTGTCATCCTCAAAGCCCCAAAGACCTTCAGGTTCTCATAGTCAAACCCAAGGCCAATCCAAGGAAGGCCTTTTTCCCTGAAGCTACCTTTCCTAGATGGGATAAAGATAGATGAAGATATACTTTATTTTTGTTTAATTTGTTATCATAGAAAATTCCAAACATATACTGTAGTCAATGATGTTCCCATAGCATCCCTTTGGTCCATCTGTGATTTTAGCCACAACTCTAGTGGATAGTTCCATGTAAGCTCACACTCATCTAGAAATGACAGTGTCCTACCTTTAATGTGTTCCTCTTATCTTTCTTCTTTCTGCTCCAGGCCGTTGTCCTATACTCTGGTTAACCCACAACCAATGAGGAAAATGTTTTTTTCCCTTATACTTTAGGTGGTCAATTTTGGGAGGCATTCTGTGTACATCTCAGCTTTTCCTGGCAAATTTGAGTTTTCTGCTCACAGAGGTGACCTCAACATCTCAATAACATTCTTTTTTTAATGCTCACCAAGGACATTGATTTTTTTTAGAGAGAAAGGAAAGGGGGAGAGAGAGAGAGAGAGAGAGAGAGAGAGAGAGAGAGAGAAATGATGTGAGAGAGAAACATTGATCAGTTGCCTCCTGTACACTCCCCAGGGGGCCAGTTCACTGTCCCTCAGACCGTTGGAGGGCCGGACTATAGTTTAAAAAAAACTATGAACAAATTCCTATGCATACTGCACATATCTTATTTTGAAGTAAAAAAACAAAACGGCAAAAACACCCGTATGTGGCCTGCGGGCCATAGTTTGAGGACGCCTGGATTAAACTCTCAACCTAGGTATATGCCCTGACTGGGAATCGAACTTACAACTTTGTGACATATGGGACGATGTTCCAACCAGCTGAGCCACCCAGCCAGGGCAATAGCATTCTTATATTGGATTTTTCACCTCTATTTCACTCTTCCAACTTCCTTAATCTTGCTCTCTGGAATTGACTCCCAAATAAACCACCAGCACCCACATCTTTGTCTCAGACTCTGCTTTTAGGGAACCTAAACTAAGAAATGTGCCAAAGTAGATGGAACTGTATAATGAATATCCCTCCTTATTTACCCACCACCTAGCTTAACAATGATCAACTCATGGCTAATCTTATTTCATTTTTACCTCCCCCAGTCTCTACCCACAGATTATTTTTAAGCAGATCCAAGATACCGTATAAAGATGCACTTTCAGCTGCCTTGAGCCACTTTTCTACTCTGGAGGGTAAAATGACCAGATTAAGCTGGAGTCTTGCATTTTCATTTAGTTTGCAAATGTAACCATACTCGGATTTTATTCTTAGTGTAAAGTAATAATACCTATGTTATTACTTATGTAATAATATGTTATTTCTGAAAACATTTTTATTTAGTTGCTCCCCTATTCAGTGATTCCCCTGGCCCTCTCACTGCCCATAGGTTAAAGCTTGGAGATACTCTGGTGTAATAGAGCACTGAACTAGAAGCTGGAACATCTCAGTTACTAATTAGCAGTGTGTCATTAAACTAGTTACTTAATTGGTTATAGAATCCACTTACTCATCTGTTTGCCCTGCCAAACTTATAGGTTTTTGAAAAAATCAAATGAAATCAGTATTTGAAAGCTATTAAAGTGTAGGACACCCAAATAAATGTAAGATCCTTATTCTAGGTCCTCTGTAGTTTAGCCCTACCCTCCCTTTTGTGTTTTTATTTTTAGAAAATATATATATTATATATTTATTTATTTATTTATTTTTTAAAATTTCTTTATTGATTAAGGTGTCACATATTTGTCCTCATCCCCCCATTCCCATCCCCCCCCTCCCCACGCATGCCCCTAACCCCCTGTTGAACTTAACCATTGGATAGGCTCATATGCATGCACACAAGTCCTTTGGTTGAACTCTCCCCCTCTCCCCACCCTCCCCTATCCTCCCTCTGAGGCCCGATAGTCCCATCGATGCCTCCTTGCTTCTGGTTCTGTTCTTGTTCCTCAGTCTATGTTGTTCATCATTTCCCCTAGATGAGCGAGATCATATGTCACTAGATATATACTTATGAGAACTGAATGTGAGACGAGCAATAATAGTTATGTTGACAGGCAGATGGATCAGTCTGTAGTGAGTTTCTTTCTGAACCAACAGTTCTTTTGAGACTCAATTTCAATGTCCACCAGTTCCTTATCTGTACATGTCAGCACTGACCCCTCAGCTCTGGATGGTGGACAAATGGTGGTAACGGAGGTCCGACTCCCTCTGGTTTGGTCTCGGCGAACCCAGGGGAACGGCTTCACCCGGACTAAGGGGCACGTGGCCTCACCCGGATCTAGGGACACATGGTCTCACCCGGACCCAGGGACGCTTGGGCTCTCCCAGACCCAGGGGCACGTGGCCTCATCCGGGCCTAGGTGTATGAGGCCTCACCCTGGATCCAGGGACACATGGTCTCACCCGGACCCAGGGACGCTTGGCCTCTCCCAGCCCCAGGGGCACGTGGCCTCACCCGGGCCTAGGTGCATGAGGCCTCACCCGGATCCAGGGACACATGGTCTCGCCCTGGACCCAGGTGCGCGTGGCCTCTCTCACACCCAGGGGCACGTGGCCAAAATATATATTTATTGATTTCAGAGAGGAAGGAGGAGGGGGAAAAAGATAGAAACATCAATGATGATAGAGAACCATTGTTCGGCTGCCTCCTGCATGCCCCCACCACTGGGGATCGAGCCTGAAACAGGGGCATGTGCCCTGACTGGGAATTGAACCATGACCTCCTGGTTCATAGGTCAATGCTCAATCATCGTGCCACGCTGGCTGGGGGTGTTTTATTTTTTAAAAAGATTTTTAGAGAGAGGAAGGGAGAGGGAGGGAGAGAAAATATCGCTGTGAGAGCGAAACATCCATAGGCTGCCTCCTGCATGCCCTGCCCCCCTTACTGGGAATGGAGCCCAAAACCCAGGCATGTGCCCTGGACCAGGAATTGAACTAGCAACCTTTAGGTATATGGGATGACACCCAGCCAACTAATCCACATGGGCCAGGGCAAGTTTTATTTTCCAGTGTACTCCAACAGAACTTTCTGCCCCATGCCTGCTGGTGCATTCATTCATTAATTCATTCATCAAGCATTTACTGAATACCCAGGCACGGAGGTTATGGGTATGAATTATAAACAATTTCTTACTTGAGTATACTGGCTGGTAAGGTAGATAGACAAATAAACAATGACAATCTGGTGTGTTAGCACACCATGAGAAAGGTAAGCTGAAATTACTGCAGAGTACAGCTAGCCCAGGGAAGCTGAGTTGGGGAACAGATCTAAGATGGCTTCTTGGAGGAGTTGCTGGCTGAACTAAAAATTAAAGAAAAGTAGGAGTTCACCAAGAAGATCGAGGAGGAAAGACATTACAAGCAGAGGGAACAGTATAAGCAGAGATGCAGAAACGTGAAACAACTTTATGTATTCAGGGGAACTACAACTGGTTTGACAGGGATGGAGCATGGAGTGCTTAGGGATTGGAGTAAAGTGTGGAGTGCCCACTGATGTAGCTAGAAGAGTAAGCAAGGGTGAACTTAGTGAAGGGTCCTTTTTGTCAAGGACTTTATCCTGAAGACAACTGGGAAACTTTAGAAGGTTTAACCCTCAGTATATCAATAGTGTTTACTGGACCCAATTTTATTTTTTAAGTGTTTATTTTGAACAGTTCTAACTAGTTGTAAGGATTGATATTTCATGACTTCTATTTTTCCTAGAGGTTTTCAAAAGAACAAAGATGCACTTAAAAAAAGAAAAGAACAGAATACCATTTATTTTGTATTGCAATTACCATGTGATTCCACTGAACTCTTTTATAAGGTTAAGATTCATCATGATATCTTACTTACCTTTTTTCTTATTTCTTGAAAAATTTTGAT
This sequence comes from Eptesicus fuscus, assembly GCF_027574615.1. Lineage (NCBI taxonomy): Eukaryota > Metazoa > Chordata > Mammalia > Chiroptera > Vespertilionidae > Eptesicus > Eptesicus fuscus. The sequence goes on along the minus strand of NC_072473.1, from coordinate 122,217,211 downwards.
ATATCAACATCCCAGAAATTTTATTGCATTATTACTTATTAATTATTGTCAACTATGGTAAAAAGACTGGGTAAGGCAGGGACTGGGTGGAGGAGGGAAGTGGAGGGTGGAAATAGGGGACATTAGCAATAATGCCAACAATAAGAAATAAACTTAAAAAAATAAGAAAATAGAAGAATCATGGAATAGCAGAAAGATAATGTAATTCTGGAATAAATCATCATTATTACACCATCTTTCAGTTTTTTTTTTATTGTGTCTCCAAAGTCATGCATCATCCTTCAAAAATCTATAAAGAAGTGTGAAAACACATCTTGTAGGCTTTTTAAGGGTTTTGTTAAACACAGTTGAAAATTCAGAAATTTAAATTTTCTAATAGAAGAAAATTGACAGAGGGTGATGTTTCCCAGTTAGTAGGTAAATCAGAAGGTGAATCCAAAGACACAACAGCACATTAGACTAATGGCCATGGTGAAATTGATCATGTAAGTGAAATCTCAGACTATGAGTCTACAGATGTCAATATCATAGATATAATCTTTTAAACTCAAGGATCTATGAGGAAACAGAATATTTCTAAGGACAAAAATAAAATATGGTATTCTTATCCAGCTAGTTGTATAGTAAGAAAGACTTTATCAGACAATATTTTGTGATAGGAACTGTACTATCATGGTTTTGCAGGAAAATTTACTTTATATAGTTCCTAAGTAGATACATGCTGAAATCAGTTTTACATCCAAGGTGAATGGATGGGAAAAGATGATGTAGAAATGAAAAATATATAATCATTAAATCAATCATTCTAGTCGGTATTTAGAATTATAAAAAATAATAATTTGCAATTATGGAGCAAATAAATGGCCATCCTCTCTTCAGCAAAACTATGAGCCATCAAAGTTTCCAGAAGTATTAAATTTTGACAATTTACGTGTAGGAAGAAGAACCAGGAGCAATGACAAAATAAAACCTATTAAAATATATATTTGAAATATGGAATCAATATTTATAAGATGAATATGTTCCAGATTTGTGTGTGACAGTTGATGAACAGTTGTTACATTCAAAGGATGTTGACCATTTGGGGTAGATATATCTTCAAAACAACAACAACAAAAAGTAAATAAAAATTTGGTTTACTATGCCTAAATTCTTATTAAACTTTCTGATCAAATTGTTTTTCATTACACCTTTATCCTTATTCCTGTTTATTATTTATAAGACTTAAAATATAAAACTATAAAAGGTCCATTGTATCCAGATGGTAAGTGGTATGACTATTTTTCCTAGTATATTGAGAGTTAAATAGGAGACTAATCTGGTTTCAAAGTTAGTAAATGATATTCAGGGGGTTTAACTCAGATTCACCAGTCTTCACTTTCTATGTTATGATGTCTTTGAACATCCTGATATCTTTGCTTATAGTCCTTTTGAGCTGGGCATTTCCAATGTTGGAGATGGAAGGACAGACTTGTCATGGTTGTAGGGTGGCATAACAGTGGCTATCTGAATGGATGAGTTGGCCCTAAGACTTGCATCTGGGGGCTTAGAACTGTGGTACTTTCCAATATCTATAATAATAAAAGTGTAATATGCAAATTAGACCGGGCAGCCGAATGACCTTCTGGACGTCCTTCCAGATGTCCTTCTGGATGACCTTCCTTATGAAGACGAGGCTGTGAGGGCCGGACGAGGCTGTAAGGAGCTGTGAGGGCCGAGCCCCATGAATTTCATGCATCGGGCCTCTAACATATAGAGTTAAGAGTATTATAGATGTCCCCTTTTCCCCCATTGCCCCCCTCCACCCAGTTCCCACCCCACCCCAGTCCTTTACTACTCTATTCTCTGTGTCCACGGGCAATGCATATACGCATATATGTAATTGTGTTGTGTACCTGTGGTTCATCTTATATCCCAATATAGATGTAAGCTCCTAGAGAGCATGGATAATACTAGTGGCTAGGTGGCTCAGTTGGTTGGAGCATCATCCCATACACCAAAAAAAGGTTGCTGGTTCAATTTCTGGTCAGGGCACATACCTAGGTTGCAGGTTCGATCCCAGGTTGGGGCATGTATGGGAGGCAACTGATCGATGTTTCTCTCTCACATTGATGTTTCTCTCTCTCCTTCCCTCTCTCAAATCAATAAAAAACATATCATTTTTTAAATTAAAAATTTATTAAATTTATTGGGGTGACATTGGTTATTTAAATTATATAGGTTTCAAGTGTACAATTATATGACACATCATCTGTATATTGTATTGTGTGTTCACCACCCAAGGTCACGTCTGCTTCCATCACCATTTATCCCCCCTTTATCTTTTTCTACCTTCTCTGACTTCATTTCTTCGGAATTTTCCTCTTGTTTCTAGCATGTAGCAAATATATCAGAAATCTTTCCTGAATGGACAACAATAAGCCTAAGCAGAAAAGAAAATCAAGTGTCTCATTGTGACATAGTGGGAAGAAGTTGGTTCAGCCAACCTGTGCCAGGCTCTGTGCTCAGTGGTAGCCCTAATCAAAGGCCCCAGAAGTCACTTACCACTTGTTACTGTCCTCAAAGAGCTCTTGGTCTAGCAAATCAAATAACCCAGGGTGAGCAACGAAAATGTCTGCTCCCTTGCTATCTGTGGTGTTGACATATACATGTGCTGGAAATCTCACAGCACTAGGTTCTGTTATGCCATGTGCTTATACATAATAGGCCTTTGGTTCAGGATTTAAGGCTAACTATGTACTATAGTTTCCTAGTGCTGCCAGTTTCAGAGTTCCTTCTTTGACTCCCATTTCTGGTCTTTTGGCTCTGCCTCTTTACTACAGATGATCCCCCATGGCATGTTGTTCACTCTCTGAGGTGTAAATATTGTCAAGGATCTCCTAGAGCTCTGGCCTTAGACTCATCCACACATCCTTGATCTAATATGTGACCAGAAAACAAAGCAGACTGTTATCTGTGTAGAGGTTTGAATGAATGAACCAATGGAAAGGCAGTATTTCTAGGTATTTGGTCCATCTCTAGCTCAGCAATTTATTATGATTTGGGTCCAAGGACTCCAAGCCATATAATAACTTCCATCCATTGAAACTTAGGCAAACTATGGAGAATACAATGCTGCTTTGCTTCAGGGATCAAGTGTAAATGCAAACCAAGAGCACTGGCAGAACTGCGTTCAAATTGGTCACTTATTGTATGACCTTGGGCAGGTGTCTAACTTCTCTGGTCTGTCTCAGTGTCTACATTTGTAGAATAGGGTAATAGCTGCACCCTCTCCAGGGTGGTTGTGAGGATTAGATGAGATCATATGTATAAAGCATTTAGTACAATACCTGGCACAGGGTAAGCTCTCAGACGATAGCTGCTATTGGTATTTCAGTCAGCCTGACCCCTGAGACCTTGTCTGAGGGCAGGCAGGCATGGTTTTGCAGAGCTCCACTGGGGCTTACTGCCAATCCTAACAGTATTTTTCCTCTTCAGGTGTTCCCTCTGAGGTTGATGGAAACTCCAGGCTCAGAACTGGGGCAGAGGTGAAACTGTGCTGTCCAGTGGCTGTGTGCATGCCCTCTGGGCTAGAGATGATATGCTGAGGGAGCCTACCTGGGAGGAAACCTTGGGTTGGCAGAGATGCTGCTAGGGCCAGAGGGGCTGGGGGGTTCACATTCCTGTGGTTTTGACTTTTTCATATAGAGCACCAGATGCCCAGCCAGAGGATGACAAGCCTCCTGCTCTGCCTCATGTGTGCCATCTGCTGTCTGCCTGGCATTTGAAATACACTTAGGGTTTTACTTAAGAATTCAAAGAAGGCATTTATTTTCATGAGAAATGGCTTCCCTTTATACATTCTTTCTTACTGAATGCCAAAGTAATAAAATTAGAAGTATATAATGTGGACAGGTAACATCTACCCTCCCCTTTTCCACTCTCCAGAGATAACCCCAGTTAAGTTTGCTATATATTCCTCCAGATGTTCTGCCTACCCGTATTCAGGGCATCTATGTTTTATGCCAGGAATGTGTTCACGAGGGCCCCACATAATTAGAAACTGGCATCATTCGAGACCAGTCTTAACAAAGACCAGAATTTCTGTTTATCAGCTAAAGTGGTGCCACCATGTGGCAATAGTGTACACATGGCTTGTAATTCACTTAGCCTTAAAGCTTTGAATTTATGTGATTCTTGGTGACATTTTAATTTGGGGAGATTTGCATTATTAGAAATGTATATAAACTGGATCTAAAATATTTTATATCAAAATCTTTCAAATGCTTATAATTTAAATTTATTTAAAATGTGACCACTGTGCTAACTTTGAAAATGGTGTCAGTTACAACAGCTGTTCCAAAACTTGCTTTTAAAAATTCAGATAACAGTATTTTTTGGATACTCTCTCATGTCAGAAAATATACTTTACCTCTTTCTTTTGAAGGGCTGTTGATCATTCCAGTATAGTAGTATATCCTAATGCAGTGGTCGGCAAACTCATTAGTCAACAGAGCCAAATATCAACAGTACAACAATTGAAATTTCTTTTGAGAGCCAAATTTTTTAAACTTAAACTTCTTCTAATGCCACTTCTTCAAAATAGACTCGCCCAGGCCATGGTATTTTGTGGAAGAGTCACACTCAAGGGGCCAAAGAGCCGCATGTGGCTCACGAGCCGCAGTTTGCCGACCACGGTCCTAATGCATTTCACCAGTCATCCATATTGATGGATATTTCGCCCCAGGGATAAGGCCTCCCTCCCCTGTCTTTCTGTCATAAGATTTATCCTCAGTACCAGAGACCTAGACAAATAGAAGTGGTTTTTAGTGCCAGAGACTTGAAGCCAGAGAAAATCAAACTTCTGCCTCTCGGGGACCACAGGGCAGTGGCATCCCTGACCAAGGGCCACAGAAGTCACTTGCTTTTTTCTACTACAAGAATACTTGGCCTTGCCACTGATCTGACCTACTCTGGTATCACAGGGTGGATTCTCTGGAAAGCAGATGCTGCAATAGAGTTTGAGGTACAAGCTATTTATTAGAAATTTAATACATGTGAAGGGAAGGGGAGGGAGGAGGATTGAGCAGAGGGAAATGAGGAAGTTAAACTGAAGCAGGGCACTCAGTGAGTTGGCCAACTTGGTGGGGAAGTTCTGGATTAAGGACTGTTCAGCAGAGCTGTCCTGTGTAGGGCTGCAAAGGCTTGGCCTTTCTTTTTTTAAAAAACATCCTCTCCCAAGGACAAATCTACCCCCCACCACCCCATTGATTTTTGAAGAGAATGGAAGGGAGGGGGAGAGAGAGACACATTGATTGGTTGCTTCCTGCAACCTGTGACCAGGGCCAGGGATGGAGCCTGCAACCTAGGAGCATGCGCTTGACTGGAATTGAACCCAGGACCCTTCAGTCTGCGGGCCAATGCTCTATCCACTGAGCCAAACTGGGCAGGGCTGGCTTGGCCTTTTTATACCTCTGCCTTGCTCAGTCATCAGATGCAGGTCATCCCAGGAAGGGCATGGTCTCAGGTGAGGCACGGCTTTGCAGCTGAGTCAGATTCAAAAGGTGCTGCCAGCTGAAGGTTGTCAACTGACCTCACTCCTGGCAGCTGAGCAATAAGTCCTTCTTTGAAGCAGGATCTGGGCAGTCCATTTCTGTGACCACCACATGTGGTTTCCCATGTCCTCCCATGTGCATAATGGACTCGTCTAGATGTCTGGAAGCCTCAGAGATTTTACATGTGAGGTCCACCTAGGATTTTGGAAGTTTACAAGAAGAAAGGGCTTGCTGCCTTGCCATGTAAGGGCAGCCAGGCAGAGTGGCAAGCAGTTATCTACTTGGACACAGACACTGAGCTAGGAACTAGCTTTGGCAGGCAGGCAGGGTGCTTGTGTGCAATGTGAGGATGACTGTTCATTTGTGGATGTGTGTGAGTGAGATATGGGTATCTACTACCTTCTACTGCCTGCATGAGGCATTCAAGGAATTCTACTTGTTGATTGATTGTTCATAGGATTGCAGATAGACTCTTAGGGTTAGTTTCTGTCACTAGTCCTCCCAGATTTGTTTCCTCTGCAAATTGGATGAACATGCCCTCCATATTTGCTCATGACCTGCCATGTTTGCTTTTAGGCCCTGCTTTGAAAACAAGACACTAGAAGACCATACTCTCTGCATTAACAAGACCTTACCCACAGAATTAATAAGTTCCTTTCAAAGTGAATTTGAGAAGTACCTAGCCAGACTTCATGGATCAGAATCTCTGGCTGGGGTACCTGCATTTGAACAAGTTCCCAAGATGATTCTGATGAACAGCCAAAAAAAAAAAAAAAAAAAAAAAAAAAAGGCCACTGGGTAGCACTGGTTTCTTTAATTGTTCCCTTAGCCTTTCTTGTGTGAGTTTCATTTCTCCAGTCAGATTGTTTGCTCTGGGAGGAGTATTATGTGTTCTGATGCTATGAGCTGGTAGACATGTAGTAAGGACATTTGCTATGGGTTACTGTTTGTGTGTCTGTATGTGTATGTGCACTATCCCATAAGCACTGGTATGAATCTCTAAAACCGGAGATTAGGACAAGCATTTACAACTTTGATATGTTTTGCTCCCTTTTTATATGTATAAGATTTTACACCTTCAAATAAATATCATGACTAAAAGTAAATCAAAGCAATTATAGCAAGAATATGCTTTTTCAAATTATACATTTGGATGTTTCTCATCCCTCTGAAAATACCATAACTACAATAAAGTGTCACTAATTCAGTCAAATTGAGGGAATTTTGGAGGAATGAGAATTGATGAATAAATAAATGTTTTTATATCTTATGGTAACTTAGACTACTAATCATATTCTAACCAGAGCACCTTCTAAATTTTTATAATGAATAGGTAAGAGTTATTATTATTTATAACTATGTTTAAAAATTAATTTGCCACATTTCTAAAATACAGTTTATTTTCTTAGACAGGTTAAGCATATCCCAAGATTTATTAACTGTGTGATCTTGGACAAGTTGCTTTATTTCTCTGAGACACTGTTTTTCATCTATAAATGGAAATAATAATATCTAATCTATAGGCTGTTTATATAAATGAAATGCAATAATGCATGTAAAACAGTTAACACAATGCCTGTTACATAATAATTGGCCAATAGATATTAAATGCTATTATTGTTTATAATATGATGATAATGATGATGATAATTTCTGTACCTAATCTGTGTAACCTGGAGCAAGTCACCTTGCCTATCTGAGCTCCAGTTTCCTAGTCTGTAAAACAGGGACAATAAAACCTGTTTCATAAGGTGGTTATGGGGATAAAATGAGACATGTGTTAAGAGTGCTTTTCAAACTCGAGTTCATGAAGTCCCACATCTAACTTACTTATCTTACACTTTTCATTTTTTTAATAAACGCTTCTTCCAAAATAGTAACAGTTTAGATCAAATCAATGTAGATTTTGAATGAATAAAAGGTTTAGATGGAAGATGAGATATAATATTTAGAATGCCCAGTAGGAACATTATTAGGGGGCCTTGCTCTCTAGTCTGTAAGGAAAATCTACTTTTAAGCCAATAAAAATAACATATCAGTTGTTGAGCAAATATTCTAACAGGCAAAGAGGAGATTAGCTGTAACTTTAAAATCGGACAAGGTCACATCCATGGGAAAGTGAATGCTTATCCTCATCAGGAGACTAGTCTCTTGTCCTAGAAGAACTTGGACTAGGTAGCTAGTGGACTTTGGCCCAAAATCCATTCAACGTGAAGATAAACTCCATGGTGACCTTCAGACAGTTCCTAGAAGCCTATGAATACAAATCCTCCTAGTTTTATGTTAGTGTTTTGGGGTTCAGAGAGTTCCTGTGGGAAATGAATGAAACCTTGGAGAGGCTAAGTGAATGACTAGCAGCAATATTCATCCAAAGATAAAATAGCAGGTAATTCATGCTTCAGAAGACATTTAGATCTATATCTCAACCAGGGACATGTGCAGTCAAGTTGGTTCAATGCCATTACTTATTGATTTAATAAGCTTTTATAGCAAAGCTGCTTTTAAACAAAATGTTCAAAGAATAGAATTTTCTGGCTGACTTACTGTTCTGAGCTGACCATGTATACCTGTAATTGTGAAAATACAACTTTTAAAGCTGACTTTCAAGTTAGAATCCTAAAGCCTAAAGGAAGAGGATATTTGCACATAAAAATAGTATTTTAAAACTACAAAATAGTGTTGCTAATATTCTTCTTCCTTTTCAGAGAAGACTTAAGTTTTTAAAAATTCACAGCAAACAGAAAAAAGGAACAATTGCATGAATTCCTCAGCTTGCAACTCCTTTACATATATGTCTTAAATATTTTCATATTTTTCTGGAAATGTTTTATTTTATTTTTAAAACAGGATTATTTTAGTGTTCAGGATATTTATTAGAAGTGCTCTTTGGATCAACACTCATGGAAAGGAAAGGGAGAAGGCAGACTTGGACAGAGGGAGGAATCTAGCTGTGATGCAGGTCCCACAGCCTGAGCCAACTGCATAGGGAGCTTTGTAAAGGGCAGTCAGAGTTGTCCTGCCTCCATCAGTGGAAAACATAGCAATGCACTTCTGTAACCCTACAATCAAGGGGTCTGGGCTGCCTGTCACTACTTCGGCCAATTAAGCAGAGACAAGGCTGAATCATATATGAATGTTTATTCCAATAATGCCGGCAGTGTGGGAGAGCAGCAGGTCATCCACAAACATCTGCTCTGCCTCTCCCCATAAGCCAGCTGCTTATATTGGGTAGAAGGACAAAGATTATGTGGGAAACATTACTACAAGGTTTGCTCATCTTAATGTCTACTTAGTGAAAAGCATTGTGCAAAGCCTTTTCGAGAGGGAGAATGGACAATAAATTCCACCACCTACCTTGTCCTCACCACCTGGTTGAGACTACTACGGCTTGCTAATATCTTTGTTCTCCTCTTGTTCCTGAGCAGTGCCTTGCCCTGCCTCCTTGCTCTAAGTGGGCTCTGTCACAATTATTGCTAGTGGAATATGACCTGAAATGATGAGTGCCACTTCTAGACCTGGCACATTAACACATCTCTCATAACCTTCTGTTTACTCTCTTTTCATCTGCCTGCTGGATGAAGAGGATCAGGTAGAAAACTCACGCCCTAAAAGATGACAGATCCACATAGTGGAAAGAGCCTGTATATCCGAATGACTGCTTGGAGCAGAGGTCTCCTCCCCACCCTACCCAACCCCATAATTCATGCTAGACTATGCCATGAGTGAGAAATAATCATTAAACTATTTTACATTAAGCCACAGATTTCTTTGAAAATAGTCAGCTCACCTTTATTAATAAGCTTCAGACCAGCTTCTTCTTATTGGACCAGGACCAGGATGAGTACCTGACCCTTTAAGGACAGCAAATTTCTCACTGCCTCCTAACCCCACGGCCTACCATGTAACATGAGCCAGGGAAATCAGGCTCCTTTCCTTACTAAGAGCCTCAAGTGGAAGCAAATGTTGTAGATATGAATCTCAGTCCATATTATTTACATGTACTAGAAATAATAACATTTTCCCCTCTGCTTTCAGCTTTTATTCAGCCAGTTGGCAGAAACTTAATTTCAGACCTTTTTTCTCTCTTTTTTTAGCAATATCAGTCAATTCAGGGTTTCCTTAGTGAATTCAGGCTACCAATTCCCTCCACCCAGCTGCAGATGACATCTGTGTTGAGGTGTTTCTTCTTTCTACTATGGTATCCATCCACTGTTGTATTCTTCTTGTCTTGATCACTGAGTCTATCCAAGTTCAGCTGTCCCTCAGATACTTCTTTGCACTTCTGGATACATGGAAAATATCTGGCTGCTCCTTACACTCCTCTGGGGAAGTCCCATGAGATTGTCTCAGGTTTATTTGCATAGATTCATCACACAACTATCTCTTTTGTTTCTTTTGTATGCTGGTAAGGAATAACTCTGAAGGTCTTGCCACTTCTCTGAGCTCCATCCAGGAAGTTTACTTTTGAACCTACAAACCTATTTTTTGGGTTCTATGATTGTCAACAAGAAATTGGTTTAGGCTAGTAGGGCACAGGGATTCCCATTACCATAAAAATTGCTTTGCTTCTCATCTGATTCATCCTATCTGTAGTCAAAGGAATCCTTTAGTGTGGGAGGTAGGGATAAGAAAGCATAAGAATAATAGGAAATAATAGGATTGGAACCAGTATGATTAATAGAATCTGCCATCTAGTAGCATGACAGAAAGAATCAGACTTGCAGAGTAAAACTGAATTGGGTTAATGGCAGAATACTAGCATGTCAGTTCAGAGCCATTTAAGACCCCACACCACACTGGTTCCTGCCTCAATGAGGCCTGACCCTTGTGCTCAGAGTCTTGGACTCCTGTTATTAATTTGAGAAACTTCTAGGGAGGCTTTCACTAAAATGTATCCACTTGGTTACCTAAGTTGGAAACCTTGGAGTCATCCTAGGATTACCTCAAGTTTCCCCAGATCACTATTTTGGTATACAAATGAGGTCACATTAACAGCAATAACTAACATTTCTTAGCAGAGTACCCCAAGGAATTGACAGGAAATATTAGTTTATTAGATATACCTAGATATATTTATATTCTAATCTAGACTCAACCTGGCATTCCCACCCCTACACACACATGCACATATGACTATTTCCCTCTATCTTTGAAATTCAGTTAGTTAGTTACCAAGTATTTTTGGTTCTACTGCCTTAATATCTTCTGAATCTGTCCCTTTGACTCAGTCTTTATCCCCAGTGCACTGCCTTAGGTTGGCCCTCATTTCTCATCTGGTTTCTTAGAACACCTCTCAAATTGTTTTCCTAACTCTAGTGACATCTTTTCAAACATCTATTCTCCATACTGCAGCCAGAGTGATCTAGAAATGTAAATATATCTGATCATGCATCTCTCTATCTTTCAATGGTTTTTATTGCCCTTGGTATAAATTTCAGACTCCTCACCTTAGCATATGAGATCCTGCATGATCTGACACCTCTTTAGTATCATCTACTATCACTTCCTGACACACCTTCCCTTCATGCCTGTCATATGGAACTAATTGTAGTTTCCTGACTGATGCTATTTCATACCTAGGGGATTTTGCATATGCTGCTTCTTCAGAGGGCTTTCTTTGTCTAGGACATACCCCACATGAATTAAATAAGAATCTCTTGGTGGGGTGGAGAGACATTAAAAGCCTCTCTAAGTGATTATAATGTACATCCAACTTTGAGAACCAGCACTTTAAACTGCATGTCATTTCCTGGCTGGTGTGGCTCAGTTGGTTGGGCACTGTACCCCACGCATTGAGAGGTCACTGGTTGGATTCCCAGTCAGAGCACATGCCCTGGTTGTGGGCTCGGTCCCCAGTAGGGAGCATGCAGGAGGTAGTAGATCAGAATCCATGTTTCTCTCTCATTGGTCTCTCTCTCTCTCTCTCTCTCTCTCTCTCTCTCTCTCTCTCTCTCTCTCTCTCCCCCTTCCTCTCTCTCTAAAATCAATAAAACATATTAAAAATAGTTTCACCTGCAATTCAAACATCACGTTCTCTGAAAAATGTTCCTCAAACCTGCAATATGATCAAGTTGTTTCTGCTCTCTGCTTCCATAATACTATCTGTGGCCTTCTATCATAATGGCCAACATTCTGTATAGAAATTGCTGGTTTATTTGTTTATCTCTGTTATTATACTTTAAACTTCTTGAGGGCATGGACCATGTCTTACATAGCTTTGTATCCCAAGTCCATAGCATGATGCTTAGAAGAAGGTGGGTACAATAAATGAATATATAAATTTATAAAATGTTGAAATAGTTTATATAGCACCTACTATGTACCATGCATGATACTAGCAGGTTTTCATATTACTTCACAAACAACAATTCTGGGAAATATGGATTATTATTCCTGTGGCACCAATGAAGAAAATAAGAATCAGAGAAGTTAAGGGATATACCCAGTTACACAGCCAATAGTAGGTATAGGATTTATTCCTAGATCTAACTTCAAATTCACGCCAAAACCGGTTTGGCTCGGTGGATAGAGCGTCGGCCTGCGGACTGAAGGGTCCCAGGTTCGATTCCGGTCAAGGGCATGTACATTGGTTGCGGGCACATCCCCGGTAGGGGGTGTGCAGGAGGCAGCTGGTCGATGTTTCTCTCTCATCGATGTTTCTAGCTTTCTATCCCTCTCCCTTCCTCTCTGTAAAAAATCAATAAAAAATATATTAAAAAAATATTAAAAAAAAATTCAGTGTGATTCTTACTATCTATGGCTGGCAGAAAATAACATTAGTTAGCCAGATGCACTTATATTAGTTTTCTATTGCTGTATAACAAATTACCACAAACTTAGTGCCATAAAACATCACCCGTTTATTAGCTTATAGTTTTTTAGGTCAGAAGACTGGATGCAGTGTGGTTCAGCCAGTTCCTCTGGTTAGAATATCACTAGGCTGAAATCAAGGTGTCAGCCAGGCTGAGTTCTTATGTGGAAGCTTTGGTGAAGAATTTGTTTCCCAGCCCATTCTGGTTGTTGGAAGGATTCAGTGTCTTGCTATGGTAGGACTGAGGTACCTATTTCCTTGCTGGCTGTTACCTGGGGCTGCTCTCTGTAAATAGAGAAAACCCGTGTTCCTTGTCATATGGCTCCCACCATCTTTAAACCAACAACAGTGTGCCAAGTCCTTGTATTATGAATATCAGATTTAAAGGCTCATGTGAAACTTCCAGTTATAAAATAAGTAAGTCATGGGGATGTATTATGCAGCATAAGGAATAGCCAATAATATTATAACATCTTTGTATGGTTACTAGACTTATTGTGGTGATCACTCTGTTAGGTATATAAATGTTTAATAGCTATGTTGTACACCTGAAACTAATATAATAAACTAATAAATAGTGGATGTTAGCTATAATTTAATAAAAAATAAAGCGACAAAGGCTTGGGAACAACAACAATAGCAAAAGGGCTAATGTGATAGGTCAGGCCTATTCAGATAATTTTCCTATTAAGATAAACTGATTTGAAACCTTAATTATATCTGCAAAATCTACAATAACACCTAGGTTTGTACTTGATTGAATAACTATGAGAAGGTGTATGTACACTAGGGGACTGAATCTTGGAGGTTATTTTAGAAGTATGCCAACCATGCTGCTTTATGCTTTATATGTGAAGTTTTGTATTCACATATATAATTTTATTTTATCTTTTTAAACAACAATATTAAATAGTCAGGATGGTATTATGGCCACTTAAAAATATTTATGAGGAAGTTGGGACAATGAAAAGCAGCCAGTTGATGACAGAGAAGGAATTAAAACCCTTTTTTACTCAGTGCTCTGTGTTTTAATGCCATACCCATAATTGTTTTAAAGAAATTTATAATCCAATTTGGATATAATAAAAAGTAAGAGCAATCACAGTCTAATTTAAGTAGATTTTCTCCAAGAAGACTTACATTGTATCCAATGCATTCTAACACATTAAGGAATAATTAATATGTTATAAAAATGGTTTACAGTAGAGCCCTTTAAATTGTATTCATTATCACCTCTACCTGTTGAGTGAATAATGATAACTAATATTTGTTAATATTTTACAGTTTGCAAAACACTTTCATCCATGTTTTATTTGCTTTTGTACTCACTACCAATGGAAATTATGTTTATTGTAATAAATGCTTGTACATTTGAAAATAATTTAGGAAAGTAATTTAGAGTTTAAATTGACATTTATCTATAAAATTTTGATATTTACTAAATATTTAAGAGCAGCCTTTTGTGAAAAGTGCGGTATGCCTATAGGAGGTGTAGGTGTGTGTGTGTGTGTGTGTGTGTGTGTGTGTGTGTGTGTGTGTGTGTAGTTACAAAGAAATGCAACTGATTCAGATTCTGTAGGCAAATGTAAACCTATACCTATAGTATTTCTCTTTTTAAAAAATCCTCACCCAACAATATGTTTATTGATTTTAGAGACAGAGAACAGGGGAGAGAGAGAAAAGAAGAAGAAGAAGAAACATTGATGTGAGAGAAAAACGTTGATCAGTTGCCTCCCGTAAGCGCCCTGACTGGGGATCAAACCCACAACCTAGGTATGTACTCTGACTGGGAATCAAATCCACAAACTTTTTGATATAGGGTACGATGCTCCAACTAACTGAGCCACCTGGCTGGTGCCCCGTGCTATTTTTTTGTAGTTGCACTGGTTTATTAGAAGTCATATTGACAGAGGAGTGGAACCAGGGGCAGAAGCGATGGACCAGGAAGTGTGTGTGTTCGCCTATGTGTGGTAGGGACACACAGGAAGTCACTAAAAACAGTGAGAAGGAAAGTTGAAAGTGAGTGACTAAAATGAAGAGAGTGCCTAAGTATTTGGTTGCAATGAGCAGAAATTATCCTTTGCCTGACTCTAATGAAAGTTCTTTAATACCTAACCTACCTTCCACTTCTCCTTCATGCTCTGATAGCTCAGCCACCTGAAGGATAGTTGGTGGCAGCTTGAGAGGGAGGTGTTTTTGTACTGCTGAGAATTCTCTTTGCCTCTCTCCTGTCTGTGGTTCCCCTATGAAAGAATCATGGGGGGAAAGGGGACAGATTGTAGGCTCCTGCATTCTTCTCCAAAAGCAATGACATATACTGACCTTTTCTCATGAAAGCAATTTGATGATGGGTGCTAGGGAAGAAGGCTTTGCATTTTGGGGGACTAAAATGTATTTGGGAACTAAAATGTATTTTCAAGATAAGGAAGGGAGAGGACTGCAAGATCTCAGAGCAGATCCTTTTTCTTCCTTCCTTCTTCTTTCTTCTCTCTCTCTCCTCCTCCTCTTCCTCCTCTCCTCCTCCTCCTCTTCCTCCTCCTCCTCCTCCTCCTCCTCCTCCTCCTCCTCCTCCTTCGTCTTCTTCTTCTCCTCCTTCTTCTTCTCCCCTTCTCCTCCTCCTCCTCCTCCTCCTTCTTCTCCTTCTCCTTCTCCTTCTCCTTCTCCTTCTCCTTCTCCTCCTCCTCCTCCTTCTCCTCCTCCTTCTCCGTCTCCTTCTCCTTCTCCTTCTCCTTCTCCTTCTCCTTCTCCTTCTCCTTCTCCTTCTCCTTCTCCTTCTCCTTCTCCTTCTCCTTCTCCTTCTCCTTCTTCTTCTCCTTCTCCTTCTCCTCCTTCTCCTCCTCCTCCTCCTCCTCCTCCTCCTCCTCCTCCTTTTTCTTCTTCTTCTTCTTCTTCTTCTTCTTCTTCTTCTTCTTCTTCTTCTTCTTCTTCTTCTTCTTCTTCTACAAACAAGCAAACAGAAACTAACACAAATAAAGATAAGACAAGCCCAATGACATTTCTTCTTCTTTTTTTTTTTTTGGTTTAGACATTAAGGACCGAGTGGTACCAGGGCTGGGGAAACTTTTCCTTTGTTCCCTCAGATCTTCTGGCTGGTCAAATAATTCAAATTACATACAGCAGATCAATATGAGAAAAACAAGTTTTAATACATGTGCACAATTGAATTTATATAAACATAAAAATTCCAAAGATAGTGAGGCAAGGTGAGGTATATGTCATTCTGTGCTAAGGAGAGAAAGGTAGGAAATTCACAGATAGATGAGAAAGAGAAAGTATACTGTTAACAAATCCTTGTAGGGCTACCAGGAAACAATGGGACACAGAGAGAATCTAACAAACAGATTTGCTTGGATCCTCCCTATCTGCCATAGTTAGTTCATATGTGCTAGTGAATATGCTAAGACTGCCTTCCGGAAGCAGGTTTGAAAAATCTTAATTCCTTTAGGTAGGTAAAGGGCGAGGTAAAAAAGCCCCATCAACTCTACTTGAGTTTGTTGGACTTTGTTTTCAGCTTGAAATAATCTGCATGTCAGATAAATGGGAGTATATCATACATACTGATGTTTTTAGTCTGACTGAAATCTTGCCTTGGCAAATAACACCATTTCCAAGCCTACTTGCCAAACAGAGGTGAGGGCAGGATGGATCTGATACTTTACATATCCATGAAAAACCTGGTGCAGGGAAGAATTCATTCTGTAGTGTTAAGCAGCTAATCTGGATAGGAAGTGACTCCATCTTGAAGTGTCTGCTTTGAGGGGATTATGCTATGTGTATGCTAGATGTCATTGCTCCCTGAATACAGAGATTGTCTTTGTTTTACTATAAAGTGTGATATCCCACCCAGGAACTAATGAGCTTAATTCTTTGTGTGTACACCCTGGGTGCTCAGTTAATGATGAATGTGTGTATACCTGCAAAAATTGTTTTGTTTGTTTGTTTAAAAAAATCCTTGGAATAGATTTTGAGTTACTCCTGTGCCACTCCCATGATAACTGCTTTTGTTCTTCACTTTTGCTTTCTATGTGCTCTGCACTCTGAATGTGTACAAATTTTGAATCATGCTGAAAATATAGCTCCATGTACACTGACAAAGATTGCTAGTATGGACAAGCATGGTACAAAAAATAAATCATGACTAGTGTTTTGACTTTCAGAAAAGCATTAACAAAATACCACTTAACACCTGAGGACCACAGGAACACACACACACACAAATCACTTATTTATTAAAACAGATGTTTTACTGTAAATTATAAATAATTGGTATTAAATTCTGAACAACAACTAATATGAATTTTGGAAGAGATAAAGTTTATGACAAGGATTATTGGTATGGAGATAAAGATACGATATATGTATACATAGTAAAAAGTAAGGCATTGAACAAAAATAAAACATGAACACTACCCTGGAACAAAACATACTAATTTGATAAATGTGGGGGGCAAACTAGCAGATTTTGTAGTTGAATAGACTTGGATTTCAAGCCACAGTTTCCTCATCTCTAAAATGGGTATTATCATAATTAAAATCTTATTGTAAAACAAATTTATGCAAACTAAACACTCATCAAAGGAAATAATTCTTTTACCATTGATGGAAACCAAACCTCCAAAATACATAGGAATATCTTTCCTTAGTAATTGTTCCTCTAATAGCCTATACTTATTTTCACAATTCACTTTGAATCTTAATTTTGTACTCCAATGATCCCCTCCTCCTGGTGTTCATGTTGTTGTGTAATACTCTTTAAGCATAAGCTGGATCTGGTGACTTGCTTCTGAAGAATAGAATATAGCAAGGCAAATTAAGAAAACAATCCCATTGATAATTGCATTAAAAATACATAGGGATAAATATAACCAAGGAGGTAAAATACCTGTACTCAGAAAATTATTTATTTATTTATGTATTTCTTTTCTTTGTTTTATATTTTATTTATTTATTTTTAAAATTTTCTTTATTGATTAAGGTATCACATATTTGTCCTCATCCCCCTATTCCCATCCCAAACCCCTCCCCACATATACCCCCACCCCCCTGTTGTCCGTGACCACTGGTTAGGCTTATATGCATGCATACAAGTCCTTTGGTTGATCTCTCCTCCTTACCCCCACCCTCCCCTACCTTCCCTCTGAGGTTTGACAGTCTTATCAATGCTTCCCTGTCTCCGGGTCTGTTTTTGTTCATCAGTTTATGTTGTTCATTAGTTCCTCTAGATGAGTGAGATCATGTGATACAAGAAATACACTTATAAGAACCGAAAATGAGACAAGCAATAATGGTTATGCTGGGAGGCAAATGAATCAGTCTGTAGTGAGTTTCATTCTGGGTCAACAGTTCTTTTGTACTCAGAAAATTATAAGATCTTGAAGAAAGAAATGGAAGAAGACACAAATAAATGAAAGCACATACTATGCTCACTGATAGGAAGAATTAACATTGTTAAAATGACTATACTACTCAAAGGAATCTATAGATTCAATGCAATCTCTACCTGTCAAAATACCAATGGCATTTTTCATAGAACTAGAACAAATAATCCAAAATTTTTATGGATTAGGCATAGCAATCTTGGGAAAGAAGAACAAAGTTGGAGGCATCAGGCTATCTGATATCAAGCTATACTACAAGGCTATAGTATTCAAACATCATGGTACTGGCATAAAAATAGACACATAGATCAATAGAACAGAATAAGAGAATCCAGAAATAAACCCATGACTATGTGGTTAATTAATATATGACAAAGGATGCAAACATATACAATGGTGTAAAGACAGACTATTCAATAAATAGCATTGGAAATATTAAATAGATACATATAAAAAAGGAAACTAGACCTTCTTCTTATACTACATATAAGAATAAACTCAAAATGGGTTGAAGATTTAAATGTAACACTTGAAAGCTTAAAACTCCTAGCAGAAAACATAGGCAATAAAATCTCAGACATTTCTCTTAGCAATATTTTTTTCTGACATATCTCATTGGGCAAGGGAAACAAAAGAAAAAATAAACAAATGGGACTACATCAAACTAAAAAGTTTGTAAGATGAATTTATGCAAATTAAACAGTTTATGCAGACTAAACACTCAAAATATCAGTTTTTGCACAGCTAAAGGAAATCATCAACAAAATGAAAAGACAACCTATTGAATGTGGGAAGATATTCACCAAAGATATATATGATAAGGAGTTAATATCCAAAATTTATAAAGAAGTCATACAACTTAACACCAAAAAACCAAGTACTTGAATTAAAAAATGGGCAGAGGACCTGAGTAGCCATTTCTCCAGAGAGGACAAACAGATGGCCAATCCTATATAATAAAAGGCTAATATTCAAATAGACTGAATGGCGGAACAACTGAACAACCGAACAGCTGGTCCCTATGATATACGCTGACCATTGGGGGTGCGCATGAAACATGGTGTGCGTTGGCAGCAGGCGACAGAGCGTGGAACATGGTGGGCATTGGCTGCAGCAGGATGATGGAGCAGGTGAGCAGGGGCGCCAGAACAAGGCAGGACACTGGTTGCTGTCATAGGGTCGAGCCTCTGGTGGTTACTGAAAATTCTTTGCTCCTGCATGCTGCGGTCCAGCCCAGTGCTCACACCTGCTGCTGGCACCAGAGTCGCTGCTCGCACCTGCTGCTGGCGCTGGCCCCAATTGCTCCCTGCTGTCAGCTAATGCCAGCAGGGTTGGTCAGCGTATGGAAGTGGCAGCGGCTGGAGCAGGGCTGCCGGCAGACAGGGTACTGGGGCCATGGTGGGAAGGGCTGGGTGGTGGCACGGAGATGGGCCGAGACCTTCCCCTGTGCCCACCACAGCCTCGTGGCCCACAGTTCCTTTCAAGGTGCACGAATTCGTGCACTGGGTCCCTAGTAGACATACAAAAAGATGCCCAACATCTCTAATCATCAGAGAGATGAAAATTAAAACCACAATGAGATATCATCTCACACCTCTTAGAATGGCCATCACCAAAAAGATAATACATAACAAATATTGGCTTGGATATGGAGAAAAGGGAACCCTGTGCACTGCTGGTGGGATTGTAAATTGGTGCATCCACTATGGAAAAACAGTATGGAGGTTCCTCAAAAAATTAAAAATGGAACTACCTTATGATCTAGCAATTGCACTTCCAGGTATATATTTGAAGAAATCTAAATTACTAATTTGAAAAGATATATGCACTTCTACGTTAATTGAGTGTTATTTACAATAGCCAAGATATGGAAGCAATCCAAGTACCCATCAATAGACGATTGGATATAGAAGATATGATATATCCTATATAATAAAAGCCTAATATGCAAATTGTCCCCTTGACCAGGACCCAGAGGTCAGCTGGGTCCTACCCTTCCATTCCAGATGCTCGCACTTCGATCGCTGGCCAGTCCTGGGATGGCACCTATGCATGAATTTTGTGCACTGGGCCTCTAGTATATATAATGGAATATTATTCAGCCACAAAAAAGAATGAAATCTTTTCATTTGGAACAGTATGGATGGATCCAGAGGGTATTATGCTAAGAGAAATGAGCCAGGCAGAGAAAGAGAAATACCATATGATTTCAGTCATATGTGGAATCTAAAAAACAAAATGGAAACTGACTGATAGATATAGAGAAAAGACTGATGGTTGCCAGGTGGGAGGGTGGCTTGGGTGCTGGATGGAAAGGTGAAGGAATTAAGAAGTACAAATTGGTAGTTACGGAATACTCATGGAGATGTAAAGTACAGCATAGGGAATATAGTAAAAAAATATTGTAATAACTATATATGGTGCCCTTTGTGTACTGGAAATATCAGGGGGAACACTTTGTATATGATTGCCTAACCACTATGCTGTACACCTGAAACTAATATAAAATAATATTTTATGTCAACTGTAATTGAAAAAAAGTATAGAATATCACTCCTGTGATTAGATTATAACACTGGGACTTTCATCTTGCTAGCTGAGTATCTTTCCTGATGTCTTTGAGGAAGCAAGATGTCGTGTTGGAGCGATCCACTTGGCATAACACCGAGGTAATGACCAGCCAATAACTAGAGGTGAACTTTGGGTTGACAGCCTGTGAGGACTGGAATCCTGCCAACAACCACATGAATGAGCTTGGAAATAGATCCTCCATTGGTTGAGCCTTGAAATGACACCACAGCCTTGGCTAACACCTTAATTATATAGCCTGTGAGAGACCCTAAAACAGAGAATCCACATTTTTTAAAATTTAAATTCTTTATTGTTGAAAGTATTACATATGTCTCAGTTTTTCCCCCATTGACCTCTCCCTGGCTGCTCCCACCCCCCAGCACATGCCCTCCCCCACTACTGTCTGTGTCCATTGGTTATGCTTATATGCATGAATACAAGTTCTTTGGTTGATCCAGAGAATCTACTTTAGCTATGCCCAGATTATTGACCCACAAAAGCTCTGAGATAATGTGTTGTTGTAAGCTGCTAAATTTTGGGGTAATTTGTTATGCTATAGATAACCAATATGCCTAGAATTTACACTCTAGTACTATTTATTTCCTAGATTTCAAAAGAATAACCCCTGTTGGACTTTCAACAGAAAAATCTAACAAGAACATTAATAACATTGTCATTTATTGAACATTTTATTTGTGCTAAATATTGTATTGTTTTACTATATTAAATTTATCAGCTTATTTAATGTCCATGATAACTCTATGAGGTAGGCATTATGATCTCTATTTTATAGATTAGGAAACTGAGTCTCAGAAAGGTTAACTTGTCCAAGGTAAAACAATTAGTGACCTCTATTACTTCAAAACTTATACTCTTAATCAGATAAATACAATTGGCTTCATCACAATGCAATGACTTAATATGTACTCTGTGATTAGCTCAGTGCTTGGCACATAATAGGTGCTCAGTATTGGTAAACTATGATTATTAGACCTTGAACTCACAACAAAGAGCTCTGTGTCAGTCTGAATTAAAAAACAACAACCCAGTTCCTCACACCCTGCGGGGGTACACAGTCTTGTTTATAGTGGCCACAATGGTTCACATATCCTGAATAAGGTCCCTCTTCACCAAGTGATCTTAATAACTCATCCAAGTATGTTTTCTCAGGAGGCCCATCCAGCATACCATGATATGCTGAGCTCATTTTCATTCTGCTTGGGTGCTACCATTGAGCTTTGTGGCTCCTGCTCTGTTCACATAGGTTACCCATATACATATGCTGGACTACTTAGAACAGTGAATTTGAGGCATCAGTTGCCTTCCAAGTTCTGTTGCAGCTGAACTTAAATAATCCTTTCTTTTATATCTCTACAAGGCTTGGTTAGCTCCTATTTACAGATGGAATTTTACAGCCAGCATATTTTATAGAGCTCTTACCACAATGATAATAACACAAACACCTAACAATTGTGTCAGCTTGACTGTTTATAAAATATTTTCATATGCATCTTATTTGATTCCATGACACTTCATCTATGCCTTATGAGATGAATGACTTTCTATTTTATATTACAGCTATTTATATACATGATCTGGTGGGGGGGGGGGGAGGGAAATCACAGCTTCTAGCATCAGATAGACCTGGATTTGAATTCCAGATCCACCACTTACTAGATATGTGACTTGAATAAAGCTATGATCCTTACTGAATTTTTCCTCGTTTGTAAAATGGTTTTAATTATGCTCACCTTATAGGGTTATTGTGAAGAATAAGATAACATGTAAAGTACAGGATAATTGATAAGAACTTAACTAATATTTTCTCAAAAATATTGTTATTTTTGTATGCTGTTAGCTAGCAAAATCTGTGACTGTTCTTTGGATCACCAACAGGCCTGGCATTGTGTCTTCTATCTTTTAGAAAGAAGCTCAATATGTACTTCTTGAATGGACAAGCCTGGGGGTAGTCAGGGAAGTTATTATTATCCCAGTAGATGGAGGTTAAATGGCCTGCCCAGGGCTCACATGGCTGATAAATGATAGAACTGGAATTTGAATTCTGGTCAGTTTCTGCCTAGTTCAATGCATCTTCCTATGGTCTTTTGTATTGGTTTGCAAGCTTGACATGCTGTGAATAAAATGTCTTGTAGAACAGAGCCTAGTGAAAACATAGGATAAGTTCTCCACTAGGACTCAGATATCTTTGAGCATGCTGTAAAGAGGCTCCACATTCACTTGCCCATGGGCTACCAAGGAGATTCCAGAGAAAAAGTTACATGTACACATACTAGGTCCAGTAACAGCCTAAATTGTTAGAAGGTTGGGGCAAATCTGAGTACAGTCTATTGCCTACCATCCAGACTTAGCCTAGCTCCTTAGGGATTTGTGTCTAAATAGACAAAGTTTGAGAGATGCTGAAAGTAAAAACAAAATGCATGCAGTAAAGACAAAATGCAGGAAAAATAGTAATTTCTCTAAAGATTTCTGTGAGACATTAGAAGGGGATCAAGGCAGCATGTCTTTTATGCCTACCCAATTGAGAGCTAGCTCACAAAATAGTCAAAGATGTTGGCTGTAGCCAAAGGCACATGGGGTTTCCAGGGTACAGAACTCAGTTTTGGCTCTTGGAATGCTGTAGCAACTCAGTGATGCCCAGTGCCATTTTGTTTCAAGAGCAGCACAAGGCAGTACTAGTGGCTTGATGTGATTCTGGAGGCTTTGGGAATAGAGCGCAGCAGTATCCTTGGTACAAATATAAATGCCCTCATCTTTCATGGTGAGCACAAGTAGTACTGATGCTCACCTGTAATGTGTCTTCTACAGGGAGTGGAGGCCTAGGAAGTCCATAAGGCTGAGAAATATACTCAAGACAACCACTGGGGAGTATGAAAAATAAATGGAGGACCTAGGTTTGGGTGAAAACCAGAGAAAGGCTATTAATACCATTAATATCGTGTTGTTGTGTTGTTTTTTTTTTACCTATAGCTTGGTATAGTTTGGGTAATTATACATT
Organism: Eptesicus fuscus; assembly: GCF_027574615.1. Taxonomy (NCBI): domain Eukaryota; kingdom Metazoa; phylum Chordata; class Mammalia; order Chiroptera; family Vespertilionidae; genus Eptesicus; species Eptesicus fuscus. Next base: position 122,193,901 of record NC_072473.1, on the reverse strand, counting down.
GGTAACCTGACACCAAAGGTCAGACTGATAACAATTTACCCTGTAGTCTGGAGCCCTTCCTGCTCTCCTGCTCTCCTTCCATGGTGTGAGAAGTACTAATTGTCAAAGATAGACTCTTATCTCCTTTCTCCAACACCCTACAAGCTCAATCCTTTATGCCACCAAGCAGAATTCCTGAAAGCACAGAGATTAGAAAGAGTTTTCTGAATGTCACTCCAAATCTCCATCTGATCATTTGCAGTAACTCCAGGCAATAAGCTAAAACTTCCAGGGATTTGGATGAGATTGGTGAGCACTTTGGAGCTTCTGATGTGTGGGGCTAAGGGAGACAGGGGTGGGGTGGGGAAACTGCCATTAACTCTATGCAGAGACTACTAGTCATTTGTCTTGCAGTGGGTGGAATGGCTGCACTTCCCTCTTATAAAGTGTTGCCCATGCTAGGGCTGGGAGAGTGACATGATGCTTTTATGTCAGTGATACAAATTAATCTGCCTACTCTGAGAGAAATCAAACAAACTTCTTTCCCTCATGATGATATAATCGCCTTTTTTGTCCTTCAAGGTTAGCCAAAGATATGGTAAAGGCATGAGGTACATGTCAAGAATGACACCATCAGCAGTAGCAACAAGAGTAAATACTTTTATAGTGCTTACTAGAGGCCCAGTGCACGCAATTTGTGCATGGGTAGGGTCCCTAGTGGCTAGCAGTTGCCAGCTGCGGGCCAAGGCCTTCCTTCCCCTGGCTGCCTGCCATTGGCAGCTGGGGTGGAGCTGGCTGGGAGAGACGGGCCTCAGGCAGTTGGCTGGCCGGCCCCGCCCCCTGGTCAAACTCTTGGTCAAACTCCCAGTTGAACTCCTGGTGGACAGAACAATTTGCATATTAGGCTTTTATTATATAGGATTCTGTTTCAGATACTGTTCTAACTCTCTCTTTTTGTCTAAGGATGTTTATTTATTTGTTTGTTTAATTAATGGGAGGAAGTAAACCATTGTTCCTTTGAAAAGCATAGTAACCTCAATAATGAGAGGGTATGCCTGCCAGTTTGCTCAATGGTTAGATTGTTGGCCCACACACTGAAGGGTCTCAGGTTTGATTCTTGGTCAAAGAGCAAATACCTGGGCTGTAGGTTTGATCCTCGGCCTTGTTCAGGGCATGTGCAGGAGGCAACCAATCGATGTGTCTCTCGCACATTGATGTTTTTCTCTCTGTCTCTTTCTCTCCACCCCTCTGCCCCTCTCCCTTTCCCTCCCTCCCTTCCACTCTCTAAAAATCAATGGAAAAATATCCTTGGGTAAGGATTAACAAATAAACAAACAAAAAATAATGAGAGGTTATGAAATATTTTTACAGCAACTTTTATCTCACATTAACCTGTTGCTAAAAAGCTAAGCACTTTTTTATTCCCCTTCATCTTTTCACCCATACCCTCCCTCTTTCCTCTTCCTTCTGACAATCATCAGTTTGTTCTGTTTTTATTTTGTTTTGTTTGTTTGTTTTGCTTTTTTAGATTAATAAGAAAGTGAAATCACATGGTATTTGTCTTTCTCTGCCTGACTTATTTCACTTAGCATAATATCCATCCATGTTTTGGCAAATGGCAAGATTTAGTTCCTTTTTATTGCTGAGTAATATTCCATTGTGTATGTATGTGTATACAGTATATCACATCTTTATTCATTTATTGATGGACACCTAGGTTGCTTCAATATTTTGGCTATTGTAAATAATGCTGCAATGAACATAGGGGCACATATATCTTTGTGAATTAGTGTTTTTGATTTCTTTGGGTAAATATCCAGAAGTGGAATTTCTAGGTCATATGGTAGTTCTAATTTTAATTTTTTTGAGGAATCTCCATGCTGTTTTCCATAGTGACTGCACCAGTTTGCAATCCCAACAATAGTGCACAAGGGTTTCATTTTCTCTCAGGGAAGTTTAATAAGTAGTATACAAGAAAGGGTTCCCTGATCAAGTAAGTTTGAGAGGTGTTGGGTAATACAATGTACTAGTAAGTATATACAGTATATCTCTACTGAAGGACTTCCCAATGGGCTACTGTGTATGGAGACTGAGAAGGGAAAATAATAGATGAAATATGAAGAATTTCCCAAAGAGAGGCAATAAAACATGGTGTTATGACTGGGGGCCACTGGCAGGAGACTTTCTGGGTTGAAAAACCCAGCTAGGATCTGTCCCTTGTTACTTATGGAACTTTGGAAAAATTTATTTCATCTTTTTGTGCCCCAGTTGTCTTTATCCATCAAATGGGGATGATAATGGTAATACTTATCTCATAGGGTGGTTGTAATATATACTGACCATACAGTACTGAAAAGATTTCTTGACTCTTAGGAAATGCTCAACAAATACAAACGAATATGGTTAGACTCTGTAACCCTTTTCCTGCAAAGCATCTCATAGCATTAGGGTCCTAAGGCACACATGCAGTTTCAGAAATGCTCAACTAGGTCCTTTTGGTATAAAGCTATAGGGGGATGGCATAGGGGAAGAAAGCAAGTGAAGGAGGTCAAATCAAGCCTGAGCTGAGGGACTATAACACTGTAGTCCAAATCTCAATTCTTATTTTCTTTCCCCATCTCCAGATAGTTTTTCTTTCTAAGGAGATAATCATTTGCCAGCTTCTCAGAGTGGTAATGTTTACCTTTTTGGAGGAAGGAAGATGAACTAAAAGACAGAGGTGTTTTGTCATTTATCATTTATCCAATGACTTAAATGGCTTTGATTTCTACATCTGAAAAATGGATCTACTTCTACTGAATTGCACCTTGGAATTTTGCTAGGACAAAGGAATGATACCAAAATATTCAAGATTAATGCAAGCCCACAATCAAATTGAATAACATTCTCACACTCCAGTTTCATCAGAAAATTGCAAATGGTAAGAAATTAAGCAATACCCTGATTGGGTAGTTTTTTTTTTTTTTTTTTGGTGTGTGTGTGTGTGTGTGTGTGTGTGGGGGGGGGTTGAATGTTCCATACTTCCAACTACCTTTAAGTTTTAGTTTTATTATCATATAGAGCAGTTCTCAAATTGTAACATGTATCAGAATCATCTGCGTGGCTTGTTGTTTTTTTAAAAAAATATATTTTATTGATTTTTTACAGAGAGGAAGGGAGAGGGATAAAGAGTTAGAAACATCCATGAGAGAGAAACATCGATCAGCTGCCTCCTGCACACCCCTTACTGGGTATGTGCCTGAAACCAAGGTACATGCCCTTGACTGGAATCAAACCTGGGACCCTTGAGTCCGTAGGCCGACGCTCTATCCACTGAGCCAAACCGGTTAGGGCCTGTGTGGCTTGTTAAAGTACAGAGGGCTGGGGACCAACCCGAGTTTTGTCTCAGTAGGTCTGTTGGCAGCAGGTATAGGGAGAGAAGGCTGAGAATTTTGTTCCCAGGTAATGCTACTGCTGCTGATTCAATGACCACATTTTGAGAACTGCTGATAAAGAGGTTAAGGGAATGGGCACTGGAATTGGACAGATCTGGGTTTAAATTCTAGTCTTACCACTTAAAAGATGTGGAATCTTGGTTAAATCACTTATTCCCAGTTCCTCAGCTTACCAACCTACCTCATGGGGTTGTTGTGAGGATTAATGACTTAATATACTTAAGGCCTTATAATAGTACCTTCTGTAATGTGCTAGTTTTAACTATTGTTGTTATTATTGTTATTAAGAGGTTAGGCCCCTGAGTTAGGACAGGATTCCTAGGAGTGGGAAAACACACACATTGATATGGCCAAGTCATGTCATTCATTCTCTTTTAATTTGCCATTTGGAGGGGACATTAATAGAATTTGAAACCTTGGTTTTCTAGAGATGGAGATGCTTTGAGGGTTGATTTGTACTTCCCTGTTGTCTGGTTGACTCGTCTATCTTACTCCCCACCATTTCTACTGCACAATGTGTGTGAGGTGCTTGAGTTCCCTTCTTAGCAAAGCAATAATGGTATGGTACAAATTTGGCCACAGGTCTCTTTGGGGATCTCATGGCAATATTTTCATTGCAGAGAGCATTTATGAAGTACTCACTTATGTTCCAACCTCCACGGTTTGATGTCTCCTTTAGAGTCCCAGCTAATTGTCCTATAAAAAGTCACAGTTTCTAGTTCTGATGCCTTTGGTAAGTTACCCACAGAAGAGAGAAATATTTTACTTTATAATCCATTCACTCTGCTCTTAGGTGTGCCTCCCTTGTCCTGAGGTTTCCTATGTACCTTTAATTCTTATGATAATTAGGAAGCTTATTAGCATTATCAGGATGCAGCTCTATGTCCTGGTTGGGGGAAGGTGGATACATCTTGGCATAAGGTAACCCACTCTCATTTTCCAGTGTTATTGTTTTTTTTAAAAATTATTTTTCTCTTTATTTTATTTTTTCCATCACAGTTTAACTCCCCTTTACCCTCTTCCACCTCCCCCCACCATCTCCTCCTGCAATCACCACACTATTGTCTGTGTGTTTTTAAAGATCAACTCCTTCGCTTCTTTGTGGTGGCTGATTTGGATATGCTGGAGGGGAAGGTTAATAATGCCCAGTGGTCCATTAGCTTTAGCCAAGTCTTTCTTGATTTACTAAAATGGAGTGCAGCTATCATCCATAGCGGCTTTCTCCCTCTGCTCATTAGTTAATGTCAGGGCTTTAATAGAACAGAGCAGAAACTAGGGGGATGTTTGTGTGTCCCCATTTGCATTTTCCCTTTATACTCACCAGCTGAGAGTAATTTGTTTCTTTCTACAAAGGGCAATATGCTATAAATGGGAAAATCTTTATTCTGCAACTAGCATCATCTCTAACTTGTTCTATGACCTTGTATGTATTAACTAGATTTTTTGGGCCTTTGTGTTTTTTCCTGTAAAATAGGATGATCTTGATCTTCCCATCTCACAGGGTTGTTGAAGATCTAATAATATAATGTAACTGGTCATGCTTTGGAAACTCATTAGTGCTTTATAGATATAAGATTATTATATACAACAAATTTGGATTAGAGATCTGCTTTTGTTCTCACACCAGCCCAGCTCCATTTAATGAAATCAATAATACTCCTTATAACTTTAAAATTTAAATGAAACTATATTTCACAAAATAAAAATTAAATTGTAGTTCAATATTTTCCAAAGGGTGAAAAATGCACAGGGGAATTTATCTATTTGGTGCTGCAAATGGATCCCTTTTAGAAATGAAAAAAAATTTCAGAACTGACCAGTAGATGTCAGTGTTTGACAAGCACAGAGATATTTTCAGAGGCATTAGCGTTTGGCTTCTTTTCAGCTCTTGAGTTTCTCTGCAAAGGAGAGGGAGTTTGTGTAACTGAAGCAAAGATTTTGCTTTCTCACTTCTCGCCCCATCTTGCAGAAAACAGCCTGATGCTCTCGGTAAGTTGCTGTTATCTTCACTTTCAGTGATTCCCTTTATAGATCTGCAGTCTGCTGAAAAGTTTAAAACACAAAATTAAACATGTGCTTAGCTCCCTGAAGGCCACATACTTGCTTTTCTTCACAAAGGTGCTTTTTCCCCCTACACCAGCCTTCCTGTCCTTTCATTTTTGTAATATTAATCAAATATAATAAGGAAATACTGCTCTTTGGGGGTCCACATTCCAAAGCTCTCAAAAGAAAGTCTTTAGTTTTTGCTGCAGTGACACTTGCTCTGATTTCAGATCATTTTCTAAAAATGGCAGCTACTTGGTATGTCATTTTTAAAAAGAAAATGTGGCCACATTGTAGCTGTGATAAACAGCCTCTTTCAGTCCTCTTTCATTTTACACTTTTACCGGAAGGCTTGAAAAGAGGCGATGTAATTAGGTTCCAGTTGCCTCTGTTGAACTCAAAGATGCTCACCTGTTATAAATCCAGAGATGAACTCCTGTTATGTTGGTTTCTTATCACATCCTGGATTAGGGAGGAAATGTGCAGTGAATTCAGACTAAAGCTAGTGATAAAATCAGCTTAGCTCTTTGAAAAGGCCATCTGCTGTGGGGTTTTTGTAATTCTGATGTGAGGGGCTCCTACTCTGGAGCAATTTTCCAGTGACTGGGTAGTCAGTTTTTTGTGCTTCTCTTGCCCTTTATAGGCAGTGAGCTCAGATGCATCTAGAAAGCATTTTGCAGAGTAATTTGGAATTGCAACATCCACTCCTTGGTTTGCTCAGATCCTTTTTGCCTTGCAGTTGACCAAAAGGAATACAATGGTTTAGTGACACAAAGTCGAAGGTGGCTTTAGACTTTAGCCACACTAATGTGTGGGGGTGGTTTGGATGTGACAGCACCTACCAGTGCAGAACAGTGCCCTGCTGCAGCATCCTTTGTGGCTACTGGCCAGGAGCTGGTCTTGTCCTAGGGAATGAGTCATCAGACATAAGCAGCTTGCTCTTGGAGGCAGGCTTGCTACTAGTTTCAAGGTCTTCTTGGTGCATATCTGTTCCCACTTCACTGTGCCTCAGCCTCCACAGCTCCTCAGCAGTATTTGTAGACTTAGGGGAAGAAAGGCCCTTCACCCCTTTGCAGACAAATTTCCCATCATCTTGCCATTTACCAACTTGTTCCTCAGACCTTAAGCCTTCCCAACTCCTGAAGGATCTTTGTTCCATACACATCAGCTTCCAATCTGGCATCTTCAACTTCTTTTTCTCCTCACTGCCTTCCTACAAATGAGGGAGTTAAGGGCAATAGTTTTGGAGTGAAACACTCAGCAACTTGCTATCTGTCTGACACGAGGCAAGTTCTTTTATTTCTCTGAGCCTCAGTTTCTTAATAACAGTACTTACCTTGCTGTGCTTTGTAAGGATTAAATGAGGTAATGTATGTAAAGCAACTAGCACTTTGTAGGAGTTAGGGAATCCTTAGCTATTGCTGTTAATTTTGTTAATTGTCTGCCTACTCTCTTTTCTCTCTTGTCCCTTCAACTGTTGAATATTTCTAGTGACTGGGTTATCCTTACATTTACTCACTATTCACTCCCTCTTGTTTTGGCAATTATAATATACTAGAAGCCTGGTGCATGAAATTCATGCACGGGGGTGTGTGTCCCTCAGCCCAGCCTGCACCCCCTCCAATCTGGGACCCCTCAAGGGATGTCCAACTGCCTGTTTAGGCCTGATCCAACTGTCTAAACGGGCAGTTGGACATCCGTCTCACAATCCAGGACTGCTGGCTCCCAACTACTCACCTGCCTGCCTTCCTGATTGCCCCTAACCGCTTCTGCCTGCCAGCCTGATCACCCCTAACCACTCCCTTGCCAGCCTGATTGATGCCTAACTGCTCCCCTGCCAGCCTGTTTGCCCCTAACTGCCCTCTCCTGCAGGCTTGGTCACCCCTAACTGCCCTCCCCTGCAGGCCTGGTCACCCCTAACTGCCCTTCCCTGCAGGCCCGGTCACCCCCAACTTCCCTCCTCTGCTGGCCTGGTCACCCCTAATTGCCCTCCCCTGCAGGCTTGATCGCCCCCAACTTCCCTCCCTTGCAGACCTGGTCCCTCCCAACTGACCTCCCCTGCTGACCATCTTGTGGCGGTCATCTTGTGTCCACATGGGGGCAGTCATCTTTGATCACAGGGGGCAGCCATCTTGTGTGTTGGAGTGATGGTCAATTTGCATATTATTCTTTTATTAGATAGGATAGAGGCTGGGTGCACGGGTGGGGGCTGGCTGGTTTGCCCTGAAGGGTGTCCCGGATCAGGGTGGGGGTTCCTTTGGGGTGTGGGGCGGCCTGGGTGAGGGGCCTGTGGTGGTTTGCAGGCCAGCCATGCCCCTTGGAGACCCAAGCTGAGGCCCTGGTATCTGGGATTTATTTATCTTCTATAATTGAAACTTTGTAGCCTTGAGCGGAGGCCTGGGCCCGCCAGGGCAGACAGAAAGCTTGGCTTCCTCCATTGCCAGGGAAACCCAAGCCTCCTGCTCTCTCCTGTGGCCACAGCCATCTTGGTTGGGTTAATTTGCATACTCGCTCCTGATTGGCTGGTGGGCGTGGCTTGTGGGTATAACAGAGGTATGGCCAATTTGCATATCACTCTTTTACTAGATAAGATATCTGCATTACAGAATGCCTTTTATTTCCACTTACTATTGGCAAATATATTTTAAATTACAAAGCTTTTTTAAATTCTCTGCTTCCTGCCCATATTTAATAGGTGCAAAGATCATCTCAAATTACCCTGAAGAAAATAATTAGAATTTAAAAAATTCCCTTTAGTTCCTAGAATTACCTATATTCTAGAGTAAGTTTGATTTTCCTGTTTGCTCAATTATACTCCCATCTCTGATTATTGAAATTTTAAGCCCAACTCAAATTCTATGTCCTCCATAATGTCATCCTTAAGCCCCCAAATTAAAAGCAAATATTTCTTCCCTCCTTCACTTCTGTAACCCTTGGTTTATACATAGTACCATATATTGTATAACTAAGTGTTGGTTTTTGTGGCTCAATTTGACTTTTTTTTTGGGGGGGATATAAATTTCTAGGGGTCAAGAGCTGTGCTAAAAATACTAACCTCCCTGTGGGTGTTTAGTATGGGGGTCCCTGCCTTTATGGGGACAGAAAAGAACTTTGATGGTCACTACTGCAGTGTGAGAATCATATAAACGTAGGGAAGTATGTACTGGTAGATCAAGGATTGCAGTATTTGGTGGGGGAGGTGGTAGTTTTTTTTTGTTGTTATAAATCTTTGCAAATGGCTGTGTCCTCACTGGACTGGGATGAATGAAGTGGAGACTTTCCTGGAATTAGAGCATGGTCAAAATGAACTGTTGTGATTCTGTGAGGACAATGGTTGTGGGTCCTGTGAGAACTGCATTGCTGGGAGGCCCTGTTCCCCTGTAGCAAATGACCAATAGCTTCAAAGTACATGTGTGTCAGCAGGGACCTGGCTCAGTCAGTTCTCAGCAGTGGGTTTGGACTGCATGAGAGTTTCTTCAGAAGGGATTAACACATATCTGAATGTTTTAATCCAAACTGCCCAGCAGGGAAATTCTTCTCAACAAACACTGTAGTATAAATGAGAAGGTTGCCTTTCTTTCTGTCGAGGCATGTCAATCTCACACATACAACACAAGGCAAGGCCAAAGCCAAGGCCAAGGCCTGACTGATTCAACTGGTAAGGATACAATGGGCTGCTTTTAGATTTAGACAGTTTAATACTTACATAGACAGTGAAAAGAATAAGCTGAAAGCTCCCTGTGATCCTTGTCCTACACACTAAAAAGGATGACATAGAAACAAAAGGGGCCCCATTGCTGCCATGTGAATTGTGGGACACACTATTGATGAGAAGCCCAATCTAGGCTGCCACTAAGTAGTTTTATATTCTGTAGAATATATTTATATAAATTTATATTTATAAGTTATATCAAATTTATATTTTATAAATTTAGATTTATATATTATATAGTAAAGCAGTTTTATAATCTGAGAGGGCAGGGCAGAAAATCCCATACCTCATCAGAAACCAGGAAATGGTGAAAAACTGTCTCCTGAGAGCCTCCCAGGGGAGGTAGGGAGGTGAGTGGGAATAGGCCTCATATCAGCTCCTTACAGGCCTCCCATCTTCTCGTGTTGCAGGAGGATCACAAAGCATTCCACAAAACTGTGGTTCAAGCCTTTGCCTGCATAACGTATGTGGATGTGTGCAAGGTCATTAGGGTGCCACGGCAGGGAATAGCCACTCCCCTACATGGTTCAGTCCTTCTTTGGAGCCCAGTCAAATGTTGATTTGTAGTAGCATTGGTTTCTGTAGACAAAAAACTTCTGAAGAGTCCCTACCCCACCTCCTCTAGATTTAGAGTTTAGGTGGTTTCTAACAAACCTATTTACACAATTTGCCTTATACACTTTTTCACCCTGACTGTTATGCTCCCTACTCAAGTTAGGCTGATTCACTTCCTTATCCAGGTTTTTTTTTTTTTTAATCATAAGAAACATCCTGAGGACAGGGAATGCTCTCTGAACCTGGGTCTCCTTGAGCCTGGCACCTCCAGTTTTCTCTCTTTACCCTGACCATTTGGTTTCTGCAGGTCTTCAGGATTTTGAACACATATATGGCTTTTTCCTAGAGGGTTTTCCATATTTTTGTCACACATGTCCTTTTGGTTCCTGACTGCTTTGTCCAGCCTTGGAGTACCAGTTTGATTAGGCTGTCAAATCTAAGATCCTGCAGCTTTTCACTCTCCTGTTTAGTTTCTGTTCCATTGTTCTCCTTGGTCTTGGGTTCACATGTTTTTCTTGTCCTCTGACAACCTCCCTACTCAGGTACTAAACTATTGCGTAGTCTAGAGCCTTGACTTTGACTTATTGCTGGTTCTCTGCCCTGGGTCTTCCTGCTTATGTTCTTAGCATTTCCAGAAAACATAAAATTACATATTGAGAGAGGCTAATGTAGCAAAATGAGGCTATGAACTTGATGTGAGCCCTGGTCAAAACCAGTGTTGTGATAGGACACCACTGTATTCATATTGTTGACACAATATCATGTATAATGCTTACTCTTTCTATTAGATACTGTAGTTAGAGCTGTTTAAAGTAAGTAGAATATACTCTAGCTCTGTTCCCTTGGAGGTCATACCCACGCATGTAGTACTTAGTTATGACAGGGTAGTTGGTGTGAAGAGTCACCAGGGTGCTTATTCCCTCTACTATGAGTGAATGAGGTAGTGGTGAGTCTTTCTGCAAATGGCCATCTTGAGCAACACATTGCTAAAATACTTAATTTTTAAAAATTTAATAAATCTTTATTGTACAGATTATTACAATTGTTCCTCTCCCCCCCCCCATAGCGCCCCTTCACCCGGTTCCCACCCCACCCTCTGCCCTTACCTCCCGCCACTGTCCTCATCCATAGGTGTACAATTTTTGTCCAGTCTCTTCCCGCACCCTCCATACCCTTTTCCCCCAGAGAATTGTCAGTCCACTCCCTTTCTATGCCCCTGATTCTATTATATTCACCAGTTTATTTTGTTCATCAGATATTTTATTCACTTGATTTTTAGATTCACTTGTTGATAGATATGTATTTGTTGTTCATAATTTTTTAAATATATTTTATTGATTTTTTACAGAGAGGAAGAGAGAGGGATAGAGAGTTAGAAACATCGATGAGAGAGAAACATCGATCAGCTGCCTCTTGCACACCCCCTACTGGGGATGTGCCCGCAACCAAGGTACATGCCCTTGACCGGAATCGAACCTGGGACCTTTCAGTCCGCAGGCCGATGCTCTATCCACTGAGCCAAACCAGTTTCGGCTGTTCATAATTTTTATCTTTACCTTTTTCTTCTTCTTCCTCTTTTTAAAGAATACCTTTTCAGCATTTCATATAATACTGGTTTGGTGGTGATGAACTCCTTTAGCTTTTTCTTATCTGTATAGCTCTTTATCTGACCTTCAATTCTGAATGATAGCTTTGCTGGGTAGAGTAATCTTGGTTGTAGGTTCTTGCTATTCATCAATTAGAATATTTCTTGCCACTCCCTCTGGCCTGCATAGTTTCTGTTGAGAAATCAGCTGACAATCGTATGGGTGCTCCCTTGTAGGTAATTAACTGTTTTTCTCTTGCTGCTTTTAATATTCTCTTTTTGTCTTTTGCTCTTGGCATTTTAATTATGATGTGTCTTAGTGTGGTCCTCTTTGGATTCCTTTTGTTTGGGGTTCTGTGGGCTTCCTGGACTTGTAAGTCTATTTCTTTCACCAGGTGGGGAAGTTTTCAGTCATTATTTCTTCAAGCAGGTTTTCAGTATCTTGCTCTCTCTCTTCTTCTGGCACCCCCATAATTCGGATGTTGGTACGCTTGAGGTTGTCCCAGAGGCTCCTTACACTATCTTCAAATTTTTGGATTCTTTTTTCTTTTTCCTTTTCCGGCTGAGTGTTTTTTGCTTCTTTATATTTCAAATCTTTGACTTGATTCTTGCATTCCTCTAGTCTGCTGTTAGGTCTCTGTGTAATATTTTTTATTTCAGTCAGTGTATGTTTAATTTCTAGTTGGTCCTTTTTCATATCCTGGAGGGTCTTGCTAAATTTATCGGCCTTTTATAGGAAATTCTTGAAAAACCTTGTAACTGTAGTTTTGAACTCTATATCCAGTCATTTGTTTTCCTCCATTTCTTTCATTTGTGATCTGTTTCTTTGTCTCCACATTTTCGCTGCTTCCCTGAGTTGGTAGAGTAGGTTTGTGTGCTAGGTGTCCTCTAGGGCACAGTGGCTCAGCCTCTCCAGTTACCTTAGGTGGACACTCTTGGTGCATCCCTTTGTGGACTGTGTGTACAGCCTTGTTGTAGTTAAGTCTTGATTGTTGTTTGTATTACTGGTAAGAATTGACCTCCAGGCCAATTGGCTGTGAGGATCAGCTGTGTCTACGCTGGGAGAACTCTGTGCTGGAGACACTCTTATGAGATAAGACTTGCAGAATTGCAAAACCCTCTGTGTTCAGCTTGGATGGGGTGGGGTTTCAGGGTGGAGCAGACAGCTTTGGCTTCCCCTCAGTCCTGCTCTATGAGGCCCCTGGGTCTCAGTGTCCTGCGGTAATTGCTGCAAGCACCTCTGGGAGAAAGCTGCCCTCGAGTTTCGCCCACTGCCAGATAGTCCAGTTTCTCCCCGAATGAGTCTGGTTTCCCAGAGTCTCACCCGGAACTGGAGTTCAGCACAGTCGGGAGTTTCCTTCTCCCTCCCGCTTTAGAAAGCCAGTCATGCACTCAGCCTCCCATGCATTCAGCAGTCAGTCCTCTCTGTGTGTGTGCGCCTCCAGACCTCTGCCTTCCGCAGCTTCTCAGTGTGCTTTCTCTTTCCCTGACAGTCTAGATTCCCCCTGAATGAGTCTGGTTTCCCAGTGTCTCACCCGGGACTGGAATTTAGTGCAGTCAGGAGCTTCCTTCTCCCTCTTGCTTTAGAAAGCCAGCCACCCGTGCACACAGCTGCCCATCCTCTCCACATGCGAGTCTCCATACCTCTGCCTCCTTCAGCTCCTCTGAGTCTCAATGTGCTTTCCTCTTTTCTCCTAGTTGTAGAATTTCCACTTGGCCAGCTTTCCTGTGGTTCTGGATGGTGTCCATTTTGTCATTTAGTTGTAGTTTTGATATTGTTGTGCGAGGCAGCAGTTTAGGTGTTTACCTATGCCGCCATCTTGGTTTCTCCTGTAGTTAAGTCTTGATTGTTGTTGGTATCACTGGGAGGAATTGACCTCCAGGCCAATTGGCTGTGAGGATCAGCTGTGTCTACGCTGGGAGAACTTCTGTGCTGGAGATACCCTTATGAGACAAGACTTGCAAAATTGCAAAAGCCTCTGTGCTCAGCTTGGATGGGGCAGAGTCTCAGGGTGGAGCAGACAGCCTTGGCTTCCCATCAGCCCTGCCCTATGAGGCCCCTGGGTCTCAGTGTCCCTCGGTAATCACTGCAAGCACCTCTGAAAGAAAGCTTCCCTCGAGTTTCGCCTGCTGCCAGACATTCCAGTGTCTCCCCGAATAAGTCTGGTTTCCCAGAGTCTCACCCGGAACTGGAGTTCAGTGCAGTCGGGAACTTCCGTCTCCCTCCTGCTTGGGAAAGCCAGCTGCGCACTCAGCAGTCAGTCCTTTCCACGTGCGCGTGCCTTCGGACCTCTGCCTTCCGCAGCTCCCCTGAGTCTCAGTGTGCTTTTCTCTTTTCCTGACATCCAGATTCCCCTTGAATGAGTCTGGGTTCACAGAGTCTCACCCCGAACTGGAGTTCAGTGCAGTCAGGAGCTTCCGTCTCCCTCCTGCTTAAGAAAGCCCGCCACGCACTCAGCTGCCAGTCCTCTCTGCGCACGCGTGCACGTCTCCATACCTCCGCCTTTTGCAGCTCCTCTGAGTCTCAATGTGCTTTTCTCTTTCCTTCTAGTTGTAGAATTTCCACTCCGCCAGCTTTCCTGTGTTTCTGGATGGTGTTCGTTTTGTCTTTTAGTTGTAGTTTTGAAATTGTTGTGCGAGGCAGCAGTTTAGGTGTTTTTTAGAGCAATTTTAAGTTCACAGCAAAACTGAGAGGAGAGTACAGAGACTTTCCAAATACCTCCTGCCCCTCCTCATGCATAGCCTCCCCCTTTATCACCATCCCCCACCACAATAGTACATTTGTTACAACTGATGTACCTACATTGACACATCATAATTACCCCAAATCCATAGTTTACATTAGGGTTACCTCTTGGCTTTGTAAATTCAAAAAATTGTATAATGACATGTATCTACCATTATAGTATCATAGAGTATATTGTCACTGACATAAAAATCTTTGATTCACCTATTTATCCATTCCTGCCCACTTGGCAACCACTTATCTTTTTATTATTTCCATAATTTTACAGAATGTCGTATAGTTGGAATCACACAGTATGTAGCTTATCAGATTGGTTTCTTTCACTTAGTAATATAGATTTAAGTTTCCTCCATGTTTTTTCATGGCTTCATAGTTCATTTATATTTAGGGCTGAATAATATTCCATTGTCTGGATGTAGTATAGTTTATTTATCCATTCACATACTAAGGACATGTTGGTTGCTTCCAAGTTTTGGCAACTATGAAGAGAGCTGCTATAAATATCCATGTGCAAATATTTGTGTGGACATAAGTTTTCAACTCCTCTGGGCAAATAGCAAGGAACACAATTTCTGGATCATATGGTCAGAATATGTTTAGTTTTGTAAGAAACTGCCAAACTATCTTCTAAAATGGCTTTATTATTTAACATTCCTACTAGAAATGAATGAAAGTTTCTACTGCTCCACATCCTCACCAGCATTTGGTGCTGTCAGTGTTCTAGCTTTTGGCCATTCTAATAGGTATGTGGTGTTATCTTATTATTGTTTTAATTTGCATTTCCCTGATGACATATAATGTGGAGCATCTTTTCATATATGGGGGCATCCAATTACAGTTGCAGGTTGAGAGTAGGGACTTGTTCATTCATCTATCCATCCATTCATTTATTCAACAAATATTTACTGAGTGTTTTTTAATGGACCAGGCACTATTCTAGGCCCATATGTGAACAACACAGATACTATTCTTGAAATTCGTGTGCAATTCTAGTTGGTGGTGTGGAGGGGAGAAAATATTAAACAAGTAAACAAAAATAATCAGATGAAATCAGGTACTAAAGAGTGTTATAAAGAAAATAAATTGGTGATGTGCTAGTGTAGACATGAGCTAGATCAGAGAGGCTTGTCTGAGAAGGGGGTATGTGATTTACATAAATTTCAGGAGGGCTAACATCCTAGACAGAGGGAAGCTAGTATTGAAGCAATGAGCTTGGACTTGGCATTCTAGGCTGAGGGAATATAAATAAATCCATGGTGGCTCATATAGTCTCCATAAAAGGCTATGATAATGGATTTTGGAAGGGAATGAGGTGGCACTATGAGGACTTCTCAATTGGACTTCCTTTTATCAATATCCCTCCAAACATATGAGGGCTGAGATAGCTGGAAGGCCCTTTGACCAGACCCAGAGAAAACTGAAAGTGAGGCTTTCTGTCTCTGATACCCATTCTGATGTTCAGGAGTTGGCAGAGATTATTGCAAATCTGTTTTTAGGAGGCAGGAAACATGACTTTGTTTTCCTCCCTTCTATTTTTTTTTAACATGTGTTTTTATTGGTTTTATTTTATTTTTAATTTTTAAAAATTTCTTTATTGATTAAGGTGTCACATATTTGTCCTCATCCCCCCATTCCCATCCCACCCCCCTCCCCACGGATGCCCCCACCCCCCTGTTGTCCTTAACCATTGGTTAGGCTCCTATGCATGCACACAAGTCCTTTGGTTGATCTCTCCCCCATACTCTCACCCTCCTCTACCCTCCCTCTGAAGCCTCACAGTCTGATCGATGCCTCCTTGTTTCTGGGTCTGTTCTTGTTCATCAGTCTATGCTGTTCATCATTTCCCCTAGATGAGTGAGATCATGTGTTACTAGAAATATACTTATAAGAACCGAATATGAGACGAGCAATAATAGTTATGCTGGGAGGCAAATGAATCAGTCTGTAGTGAGTTTATTTCTGGACCAACAGATCTTTTGAGAATTAATTTCAATGTCCACCAGTTGCTTATGTGTACATGTCAGCACTGACTTTTCAGTTCTGGATGGTGGACAAATGGTTGTAATGCAGGTCCGACTCCCTCTGGTTTGGTCTCGCCCAGACCCAGGGGCGTGGCCTCACCCGGACTCAGGGGTGTGCAGCCTCACCTGGACCCGGGACCCAGCCTCACCCGGACCCAGGGGTACGTGGCCTCACCCGAACCCGGGGCGTGGCTTCAACAAGATCCAGGGGCGCACAGCCTCACCCGGGCCCGGAACCCAGCCTCACCCAGACCCAGGGGCGCGTGGCCTCTCCTGGACCCAGGGGCATGACCTCACCCAGACCCAGGATCCAGCCACACCCGGACCCAGGGGCGCGGCCTCACTTGGATCCAGGGGCGTGTGGCCTCACCCGAGCCCAGGGTTGCGCGGCCTCGCCCAGACACGGAACCCAGCCTCACCCAGACCCAGGGGCGTGCAGCCTCATCCGGACCCAGGACCCAGCCTCACCCAGACCCAGGGGTGTGAGGCCTCACCCGGACCCAGGGACGCGTGGCCTCACCCAGGCCCAGGGGCGCGCGGCCTCGCCCAGACATGGAACCCAGCCTCACCCAGACCCAGGGGCATGCAGCCTCATCCAGACCCGGGACCCAGCCTCACCCAGAACCAGGGACGTGTGGCCTCACCCGGGCCCAGGGGCGCGCGGCCTCGCCCAGACACGGAACCCAGCCTCACCCAGACACAGGGGCATGCAGCCTCATCCAGACCCGGGACCCAGCCTCACCCAGAACCAGGGACGTGTGGCCTCACCCGGGCCCAGGGGCGCGCGGCCTCGCCCAGACACGGAACCCAGCCTCACCCAGACCCAGGGGCGTGCAGCCTCACCCAGACCCGGGACTCAGCCTCACTCTGACCTGGGATCCAGCCTCGCCTGGACCCAGGGGCGCACGGCCTCACCTGGACCCGGGACCCAGCAAGGCTTCGTCTTCTTGATCCCAATTCCTGTTGGTCAATTCCCTCTCAGCAATTCCTTCGGCCATTTTCTCAAAGCTCTGGGGCAGCTGCCACGGAATTCGTTGGGCGGCGGGCTCAGCGAAGCTCCAGTGCACCCGGTGCGCGGCGGTGGCATGGTCCACGGTCGCTGCGGCGGCACTCGGGTCTGCAGCAGTGACCAGTCGCTGGGCGAGCACTCCTGGATCCAGGACCCAGCGGGGCCTCGTCTTCCCGATCCCAACTCTCATCGGTCAATACCTTCTCAGCAATTCCTCCGGCCATTTTCTCAAAGCTCCGTGGCGGCTGCCGTGGAACTCGCTGGGCAGCAGGCTCAGCGAAGCTCCGGTGCACCCACTGTGTGGTGGCGGGCTGGTCCGAGGTCGCTGCGACGGCGCTCGGGTCTGCAGCGGTGGCCGGTCGCCGGGTGTGTGTACCTGGCCGCTTCTGGGGTGCTGAGATTCTCGAAGGACTCGGAGGTCAGCAAGCATGGAGTCTCCAACCCCATGTCTCCCAGGGGCTCATCTGTCCGTGCTCGGCAGCGAGCAGAGTCGTCCCCTCAGCTGGAGACAGCCGACGGAACCGCACTGAGCACGTTCCAGGCTGCCATTGTGTTGCCAGAGCCGTTGTTCTCAAAGCGTGATCTTTGGCTCACCGGCGTCAGCATCATCCCGTGTCCCCCTCTCTTTTATTCTAGTTGTAGAGCATCCGCTCAGCCAGCCCTCTGGTGGTTCTGGATGGTGTCTGCTCTGTTTTCCAGTTGTAGTTTCAAAATTGTTGTGGTAGGCAACAATCAGACATCCGCCCTATGCCTCCATCTTGGTCCTCCTTTGTGTAGTTAAGTCTTGATTGTTGTTGGTGTCACTGGGAGGAATTGACCTCCAGGCCAATTGGCTGTGAGGACCCGCTGTATCTATAAAGGAAGAATTGCTGTGCTGGAGACACATTTATGGGCTGGGACTTGTTCCAGTAAGGTTTTGGCGCTCCCTGAGTCTGCCAAAACCTTATGCGAGTGGTTGAAATCTGGTGTCGTCTCACACCGACCACAAGATGCCCTCGTTTCTGGGTCTCCAATGGGGTGCAGGTCAGCTATTGTCTGATGCCACTCAGCAAGAGTTACAGCAAAATCTGCAGTTTTCTCCTCTTTGCTTGAGTGGTTTTGGAGCAGTCTGACTGGAACTGCAGTTTATTTGGTTAAGCTGCCACAAGGCAGGCCATTTATATGCAAAAGCTGCTGTTTGGGAGCCTGGGCGGGTTTGTAGAATGTGCGTGGTGGGTCTCAGGGTGGGGCGGGGTCTCAGGGCGTCCCTAGGCTAGGGCGTGGCAAACAGCAATGTCTGCTAGTC
Organism: Eptesicus fuscus; assembly: GCF_027574615.1. Lineage (NCBI taxonomy): Eukaryota > Metazoa > Chordata > Mammalia > Chiroptera > Vespertilionidae > Eptesicus > Eptesicus fuscus. Next base: position 122,175,532 of record NC_072473.1, on the reverse strand, counting down.
TGCCTTTTCTGCTTTTCCCATTTCCAAGTCCCTTCGACCCATGCTCCAGCACAGTAAACACTGATTGCTGGGTGCACCTCTGCAATAAAGTCACTCTCACTTTCCGACACGATGGCCGAGAGTCCAGCTTCTCCCCGTAGGTGTCTGGGTCCCCTGCGTGTCCCCAGAAACTGGATTTCAGAGTGATCGGGAGCTTATCTCCCTTCGGCTTGGAAAAAAAAGCCGCGCGTCCCATCACCCGTCACCAGCCAATTCACGTGCCTCCGTAACTCAGCCCTTCCGCGTTTGTTCTTTCTTTTTCCTTCTTAGTTGTAAATCTACCATTCAGCCAGCTTTCCCGTGGTTCTGGGTGGTAGACGCTTTGTCTTTTAGTTGTATTTTTGAAATTGTTGTGCGTGGCGCAGTTTAGTTGTTTAACTTTGCCGCCATCTTGGTTCTCTCCTCGGTTCCGCAGTGTGGCCTAGGGGCTGGGGGAAGTCCCTCTGGAGCCCGTCCGAGGCCTTGGACAAGCTTCCCTCCTCCCTTCTTATCTCACTCATTCTCTCATCTCTCTGTATATACCTAGTGAAAGAATTTGACAGATTAAATTACACTAAAATGTTAGCGATTATATTTAACCCCTCCTATGGGTATTTGTTTTTGTAAATAAGACTCTAGGGAAAAGGCAACATTTATAGGACTGGATGAATAAATTAACTAAGCCTTTGATGTTGGAATTTCAAACCCTGGTCTAGCTAAGTAAAGGAAAAACCCCATTTAAGTCTATTAACATGTCACATCCACACTTTCTGGATTCATAATGTCACATGTCTGCACCTCCATCTAGACTCATTTATATTTCTTCCCTGTCCCAGATCTGGAGGCAGTTCTAGATGTGTGCAGCCTTTTGGGACCATCCACGTTTTCCATCTGTTGCTGGAGCCCATTTTCTCAAACATTGGTTTCCTGCCTGAAGATAGGAACAGTTTCTACCCCAACCCCTGCAAATATACACTTAAGTTTGGAAAGCTGACAGAGAAGATTAAGATCATTGCCATCAAGTTCTTATCTGCCATAAGCAAAAACAGGAAATCAAGAAATAAAAGCACAGCTCAGCCATAGTGTATGAGTGGGTAACGTGGGAGAAGTTTTCCTTAAATTCTCTTTACCATGTACCTTCCCACCCACATGTTCTTAGTCAGATTTATTTTTTGCATATTTGTTTCTAAGCATGACAAAAAACTTGCCCTTTTCTTAACTATGGTTCTCAGGAGCACATTATCCTACACTTAGTTGAGACCTCTTACCGAATCCTTGGAATAAATAATACTCTGGGCTCGGAGAGTGGGTCTTGAGTAGATATTTTATGACTCATAATGGAGTGTCAAAATAGCCATTGCTGATATAGATCCTTTATCAATTTTGGAAATGACACAGATTAGAGTCACACTGTCCTCTGTAATGAAAAGCTGTGATTGAGGGAAAGTTCTAATAAGAGCATTCAGTATTTCTTGATATTTAAAAGTCCCACATTGAATGGTGGCCTTTTTCAATGGTGACTTGGATTTTGCTTGGAAAGGTAGTTGTCCTCAGAGGAGGGGATCAGAGTATTTCTCCAGGGTAGGGCAGCCCATGACCTAAGCTGCCGGGATGAAAGGAAAAAAAATTGGCATTTGCCTGGCCTGTGTCTTGAGGTGCTTATTACCCAGGCAAGGACAGGGTTATATGCTTTCCATAGAGTAGACTGAGCAATCTCTCATGCTATCAAGCAAGTAGGAAATATTGCCAGGGCTCAGGCCTTTGCTATTCTCTGTGCCCTGTTGGAGGAAAGAAGTGTAGTTTTCTCAGTAGGCCCATGTGTCTGAGGGTAGCCTCAGCTTGAGTTAAGCCCTTCTCTTGGGATATTGTCTCAACTGATACACTCTTGATAGTCCATCAAGGTGGATATTTCTGAAGTGGAGTGTTCTTGTTCAAGAGTTGTGGGACTGGAGGGCTGGACAGGCATGTGGGGCCAGATAATGAGAATCTTAGAAGACAGACAAGATTTGATTTGAACTGTTTTCATTAAGCTCTTTTGTTTGCAAGGGATAGAGACTCTTTCAAATTATCCAAAGTAAAGGGCTGGAGATATTGTAAAAGAGCTATAAGGAGAAAGAGATTTTAGGGGACAAAAAGATCAGGAACCAGAATGCAGTGGGGCCTCATGTGAAATGTATTTAATGCATGGCAGATTCAGGGACCTCAGAAGCAGGATTTTGAGACTTTCCCCTTTAGTGTTTTCAGCTCTACTCCTCTGTACTACTGACCACCTTAACATTCCCCTCAAGTCAGGTTATTGTTTCTATAGTTCCAAGTTTCTATTTTACTCATTGTTTCTGCTTCCTTATAATTTTGGTTTGGATGGCACCTTAAAGCACCAGCTGTCTATTTCCCCCCTATTCCTCATGGCTCCTCTCTAGGAGTCCTTTCATCTTCAGCTCCTGCCTCTGTCTCTCACCGTTTTTTCTCCCCTTCTTCCTTCTCCCCAGTCTCCCCCCTCTCTCTCTCTATTGCTAATATTTGAAGGTCAATACCTGATAGAGTATCTGATTGTCCTAGTTCATATTTTTGTTCTAGGCTCTGTCTTAGGCCACTGGCAAGAGTGTAGCTTGGCACCCCTTGGGCCAAGTATATATCCTTGGTTCTATCAGCTAGGGCTGGAGGAAGGAAGTGATGTCAGAGAAACCATATAGTAAGAGATTGGTCTCAGAGGAAGTGATGGATCCTGGATTTGGGTTCTGGCAGTGAGAATGGAGAGGAAAAGATAGATATAAAATATTTTCATTTATTTATTTATTTATTTATTTATTAATTTATTTTTTCACTTTTTATTTTAATTTAATTAATTAATTAATTTATTTATTTATTTTAAATTTCTTTATTGATTAAGGTGTCCCATATTTGTCCTCATCTCCCCATTCCCATGCCACACCCCTCCCCACGGATTCCCCCACCCCCCCTGTTGTCCTTAACCATTGGTTAGGCTCCTATGCATGCACACAAGTCCTTTGGTTGATCTCTCCCCCCTACCTCCACCCCCCTACACTCTCTCTGAGGCCCGACAGTCCAGTCGATGCTTCCTTGTTTCTGGGTCTGTTCTTGTTCATCAGTCTATGCTGTTCATCATTTCCCCTAGATGAGTGAGATCATGTGTTACTAGAAATATACTTATAAGAATCGAATATGAGATGAGCAATAATAGTTATGCTGACAGGCAAATGAATCAGTCTGTAGTGAGTTTCTTTCTGGACCAACAGATATTTTGAGAATTAATTTCAATGTCCACCAGTTCCTTATGTGTACATGTCAGCACTGACTTTTCAGTTCTGGATGGTGGACAAATGGTTGTAATGCAGGTCCGACTCCCTCTGGTTTGGTCTTGCCTGGACCCAGGGGTGCAGCCTCACCCAGACTCAGGGGCGTGCGGCCTCACCCGGACCCGGGACCCAGCATCACCTGGGCCCCGGGGTGTGTGGCCTCACCCGGACCCAAGGGCGGGTGGCCTCAGCTGGATCCAGCTGCGCGCGGCCTCACCTGGACCCAGGATCCAGCCTCACCTGGACCCAGGGGCGCGCGGCCTCACCCGGACCCGGAGGCGCACGGCTCACCTGGTCTCAGGGGAGCGCGGCCTCACCCTGACCCAGGGGCACATGGCCTCACCTGGACCTGGGGGCATGCAGCCTCACCCGAGCCCGGGACCCAGCTTCACCCGGACCCAGGGGCGCGTGGCCTCTCCTGGACCCAGGGGTGCAGCCTTATCTGGACCCGGGACCCAACCTCACCCGGACCTGGGGGCGAGCAGCCTCACCCAGGCCCGGGACCCAGCTTCACCCGGACCCAGGGGCGCGTGGCCTCTCCCGGACCCAGGGGTGCGGACTTATCTGGGCCCGGGACCCAACCTCACCTGGACCCAGGGGCGCGTGGCCTCTCCTGGACCCAGGGGCTCATGGTCTCACCCGGACTCGGGGGCGTGCGGCCTCACCCGGACCCAGGATCCAGCCTCACCTGGACTCGGGACCCAGCCTCACCCGGACAAAGGGGCGCGCGGCCTTGCCTGGACCCGGGACCCAGCCTCATCCGGACCCAGGGGCGTGCAGCCTCACCCAGACCTGGGTCCCAGCCTATCCCAGACCCAGGGTTGCGAGACCTCACCCAGACCCGGGACCCAGCGGGACTTAGTCTTCTTGATCCCAATTCCTGTCGGTCAATTCCCTCTCAGCAATTCCTTCAGCCATTTTCTCAAAGTTCTGGGGTGGCTGCTGTGGAACTCGCTCGGCGGCAGGCTCAGCGAGGCTCCAGTGTGCCCAGTGCGTGGCAGCGGGCTGGTCCAAGGTCGCTGCGACGGCGTTCGGGTCTGCAGTGGCGGCTGGTCTCCAGGCGAGCGCTCCTGGATCGGGGACCCAGTGGGGCCTTGTCTTCCCGATTCCAACTCCCATCGGTCAATTCCTTCTCAGCAATTCGTCCGGCCATTTTCTCAAAGCTCCGGGGTGGCTGCCATGGAACTTGCTGGGCAGCGGGCTCGGCGAAGCTCCAGTGCACCCTGTGTGTGGTGGCGGGCTGGTTTGAGGTTGCTGTGACGGTGCTTGGGTCTGCAGCGGCAGTTGGTCCCCGGGCGTGCGCACCTGGCCGCTTCCGGGGTGCAGAGATTCTCGAAGGACTCGGAGGTCAGCAAGTGCGGAGTCTTCCACCCCATGACCCACAGGGGCTCATCTGTCCATGCTCGGCAGCGAGCGGAGCCGTCCCCTCCGCCGGAGACCGCTGGGGGAACCCCGCCAAACACGTTCCAGGCTGCCATTGTGTCGCCAGAGCTGTAGTTCTCAAAGCGTTATCTTTGGCTCACCGGCGTCAGCATCATCCCGCGTCCCCCTCTCTTTTATTCTAGTTGTAGAGCATCCGCTCAGCCAGCCCTCTGGTGGTTCTGGATGGTGTCTGCTCTGTTTTCCAGTTGTAGTTTCAAAATTGTTGTGGTAGGCCACAATCAGGCTTCCGCCCTATGCCACCATCTTGGTCCTCCTTTGTGTAGTTAAGTCTTGATTGTTGTTGGTGTCACTGGGAGGAATTGACCTCCAGGCCAATTGGCTGTGAGGACCCGCTGTATCTATAAAGGAAGAATTGCTGTGCTGGAGACACATTTATGGGCCGGGACTTGTTCCAGTAGGGCTTTGGCGCTCCCTGAGTCTGCCTCTTGAATGTGTCCCTTATGCGAGTGTTTGAAATCTGGTGTCATCTCACACCGACCACAAGATGCCCTCGTTTCTGGATCTCCAATGGGGTACAGATCAGCTACTGTCTGAGGCCACTCAGCAGGAGTTACAGCAAAAACTGCAGTTTTCTCCTCTTTGCTTGAGTGGTTTTGGAGCAGTCTGACTGGAACTGCAGTTTATTTGGTTAAGCTGCCACAGGGCAGGCCATTTATATGCAAAAGCTGCTGTTTGGAGCCTGGGGGGGCTTGTAGAATGTGCGTGGTGGGTCTCAGGGTGGGGCGGGGTCTCAGGGCGTCACTAGGCTAGGGCGTGGCAAACAGCAATGGCTGCTAGTCTGCCTTTTCTGCCTTTCCAGGTTTCCAAGTCCCGTGCTCCAGCACAGTAAACACTGATTGCTGGGCGCATCTCTGCAAGAAAGTCACTCCCACTTTCCGACACGATGGCCGAGAGTCCAGCTTCTCCCCGTAGGTAGGTGTCTGGGTCCCTCGCATGTCCCCAGAGACTGGATTTCAGAGTGATCGGGAAGTTATCTCCCTTCGGGTTGGAAAAAAAGCCGAGCGTCCCATCACCCGCCACCAGCCCGATTCACGCACCTCCTTACCTCAGCCCTTCCGCGTTTATTCTTTCTTTGTCCTTCTTAGTTGTAAATCTACCATTCAGCCAGCTTTCCCGTGGTTCTGGGTGGTAGACACTTTATCTTTTAGTTGTATTTTTGAAATTGTTGTGCGTGGCGCAGTTTAGTGGTTTAACTTTGCCGCCATCTTGGTTCTCTCCTATAAAATATTTTTTAAAGAATATTCTAATATTCCATATTGGTAGGAATCAGTATCTCATTGGCTATAAGGTCTGGAAGAGAAAGGGAAATTAAGGATAAATTATACAATTTCAGGTCTGGGTGACTAGCAGAATGATAACATAAGGAATAAAGCAGCTGAGACAAGGAGTTAGTTTAGGAGAAAAAATACTAAGTTCTGTGTTTGCCATGCTGAGCATGAGTCAACACTGGACTCTATTGGAAATCTCTATTGTATCCTTTGCTCAGTGACAACTTTCTACCATAACTTGGACACCCAGTTATGGCAGAGTACTGAGTGGCTCAGGTTATTTTAGCCAGAGACTAGAAGGTATGTAGAGAGCTTCTGTGAAAAGATTTATTTTACTCATCTTCTCCATCATCATTGACCATTGGAGCAATGGTTTCTATCAGAAGGGTAGTAAGGAAGGCAGATATGAGGAGGCCTTTTCAGGCTTTTGTGAAACCTGTTGTTTTTATTTATTTTTATTTTCAACTTTTTTTCTTAATCCTCACCTGAGGATATGTTTTATTGATTTTCGAGAGAGAGGAAGGGGGAAAGAGAAACATTGATCGGTTGCCTCCCACATGCAACCTGACTGGGGATCAAACCCAAAACCTGGGTATGTGCCCTGACCAGTAATCAAACCCACCCCCTTTCAGTGTATAGGACAATGCTCCAACCAATTGAGTCACACCAACCAGTCACCTGATTTAAAAAAAAAACTTTATTGTAGAGGTTATTAAAGGTGTTCCTCTTTCCCCCCCCATTGCCCTCCTCTACTCCGTTCCTGCCCTGTCCCAGACCTTCTCTACCCTATTGTCTGTGTCCATAGGTAATGCAGATATGCATATAATATCTTTGTTTAATCTCTTACCACCCCCATCCCTCCTTCCCTCTGAGAATCATCAGTCTGTTCCATTTCCATGCCTCTGATTCTATTTTATCCACCAGTTTATTCTGTTCATTAGATTTCTTATTCATTTATTTTGATTTTTAGATTCAATTATTGATAGATATGTATTTGTAGCCATTTTGTTGCTCATATTTTTTTAATCTTTTTCTTTCTTTTCTTAAAAAATACTTTTAAACATTTCATATAATACTGTTTTTTTAAAATTTCTTTATTGATTAAGGTGTCACATATTTGTCTTCATCCCCCCATTCCCATCCCACACCCCTCCCCACGGATGCCCCAACCCCCTGTTGAACTTAACCATTGGATAGGCTCATATGCATGCACACAAGTCCTTTGGTTGATCTCTCCCCCCTCCCCCCATCCTCCCCTATCCTCCCTCTGAGGCCCGATAGTCTGATCGACTCCTCCTTGTTTCTGGTTCTGTTCTTGTTCCTCAGTCTATGTTGTTCATCATTTCCCCTAGATGAGTGAGATCATGTGTCACTAGAGATATAAGAACTGAATGTGAGACAAGCAATAATAGTTATGCTGACAGGCAAATGAATCAGTCTGTAGTGAGTTTCTTTCTGGACCAACAGTTCTTTTGAGATCCAATTTCAATGTCCACCAGTTCCTTATGTGTACTTGTCAGCACAGACCCCTTAGCTCTGGATGGTGGACAAATGGTGGTAACAGAGGTCCGACTCCCTCTGGTTTGGTCTCGGCCGGACCCAGGGGCACGGCTTCACCCGGACTCAGGGGCACGTGGCCTCACCCAGACCCAGGGGGCGCGTGGCCTCACCCGGGCCCGGGACCCAGCCTCACCCAGATCCAGGGACACATGGCCTCACCCGGACCCAGGATCCGGCTTCACCCATACCCAGGGGCGCGTGGCCTCACCCGGAGCCAGGGGCGCGTGGCCTCACCTGGGCCCAGGGACCCAGCCTCACCCGGATCCAGGGACACATGGCCTCACCCGGACCCAGGGGGCGCGTGGCCTCTCCCAGACCCAGGGGCGCGTGGCCTCACCCGGACCTAGGTGCGCGAGGCCTCACCCGGATCCAGAGACACATGGCCTCACCCGGACCTGGGGGCGCGTGGCCTCTCCCAGACACAGGGGCGCGTGGCCTCACCCAGACCTAGGTGCGCGAGGCCTCACCCGGATCCAGGGACACATGGCCTCACCCGGACCCGGGGGTGCGTGGCCTCACCTGGAGCTAGATGCGCGAGGCCTCACCCGGACACGGAACCCAGCCTCACCTGGATCCAGGGACATATGGCCTCACCTGGACCCGGGGGCGCGTGGCCTCTCCCAGACCCAGGGGCGCAAGGCCTCACCCAGATCCAGGGACACATGGCCTCACCCGGACCCAGGGGCACATGGCCTCACCCGGACCTAGGGGCGCAAGGCCTCACCCGGATCCAGGGACACATGGCCTCACCCTGACCCAGGGGCGCATGGCCTCTCCCAGACCCAGGGGTGCGTGGCCTCACCTGGACCTAGGTGCACGAGGCCTCACCCGGACCCGGGACCCAGTCTCACCCGGATCCAGGGACACATGGCCTCACCCGGACCCGGGCTCCAGGTTCACCCAGACCCAGGGGTGCGTGGCCTCACCCGGACCCAGGGGCACATGGCCTCACCCGGGCCCGGGACCCAGCCTCACCCGGATCCAGGGGCACACGGCCTCACCCGGACCTGGGATCTAGCTTCACCTAGACCCAGGGGCACATGGCCTCACCCGGACCCAGGGGCGCGTGACCTCTCCCAGACCCCTGGTCGCGTGGCCTCACCCGGATCCAGGGGCGCACGGCCTCACCCGGACACGGGACACAGCCTTACCTGGATCCAGGGGCACATGGCCTCATCCGGACCCAGGATTCAGCCTCACCTGGACCCAGGATTCAGCTTCACCCGGACCCAGGGGCGCATGGCCTCACCCGAACCCGGAATCCGGCTTCACTTGGACCCAGGGGCGCATGGCCTCACCCAGACCCAGGGGTGTGTGGCCTCACCTAGACCCAAGGGCATGTGACCACACCCTAGCCCAGAGGCTCGCAGCCTCGCCCGGACCCGAGTCTCAGCGGGGTTTCGTCTTCTTGATCCCAATTCCTGTTGGTCAATTCCCTCTCAGCAATTCCTTCGGCCATTTTCTCAGAGCTCCAGGGTGGCTGCCACAGAACTCGTTGGGCGGCAGGCTCGGTGAAACTCTGCTGTGACCGTTGCACGGCGGCGGGCTGGTCCGGTGTCGCTGCGTCGGCCCTTGGGTCTGTAGCGGTGGCCGGTCGCCGAGTGTGCGCACCTGGCCGCTGCCATGGCGTTGAGATTCTTGAGGGACTCGGAGGTCAGCAAGCGCGGAGTCTCCCACCCCATGTCTCCCAGGGGCTCGTCTGTCCGTGCTTGGCAGCGAGTGGAGCCGTCCCCTCAGCCGGAGACCGCCGGGGGAACTGCGCTGAGCACGTTCCAGGCCGCCATTGTGTCGCCTGAGCCGTAGTTCTTAAAGTGTGGACTTTGGGTCACCTGCATCAGCATCATCCCGCGTACCCCTCTCTTTTATACTAGTTGTAGAGCATCTGCTCAGCCAGCCCTCCGGTGGTTCTGGATGGTGTCTGCTCTGCTCTCCCGTCGTAGTCTCAAAATTGTGGTAGGCAACGATCAGGCTTCCGCCCTATGTCTCCCTCTTGGTCCTCTTTGTACAGTTAAGTCTTGATTGTTGTTGGTGTCACTGGGAGGAATTGTCCTCCAGGCCAATTGGCCGTGAGGACCCTCTTTGTCTATATAGGAAGAGTTTCTGTGCAGGAGACATGTTTATGGGCCGGGTCTTGATGCAGCAATGCTTTGGTGCTCACTGAGTCTGCCTCTTGAATGTATCCCTTATGCGAGTGGTTGAAATCTGGTGTCATCTCACACCGACCACTAGATGCCCTCGTTTCTGGGTCTCCAATGTAGTATAGGTCAGCTACTGCCTGAGGCACTCAGCAGGGAAAAGCCTCTGTGCTCAGCTTGGATGGGGCGGAGTTACAGGGTGGAGCCTACAACCTTTGCTTCCTGTCAACCCCGCCCTATGAGGTTCCTGTGTCTGTGTCCCTCTGTACTCCTTGCAAACACCTCTGAGAGAAACGCGCCCTGGAGTTTCGCCCGCTTCCAAACAGTCTAGTCTCTCCCCTAATGAATCTGGATTCCCAGATTCTCGCCTGGAACTGGGTTTCTGTGTAGTTGGAACTGGGTCTCAGTGCAGTCTGGCGCTTTTGTCTTCTTCCCACCAGGGCAATTCAGCGGCACAGGCAACAGTCCGTCCTCTGCACACCTTCCCGTGAGCGCCTCTGGAGCAATGCCTTCCGCCGCTCCTCTGTGCCTGCGCCCCACAGCCCAGATTCATTCCCCCAGCGTGCGCCTGGCTTCCCAGGGTTTCGCCCGGAACTGGGGTTCAGTGCAGTCGGAGCTGGTGTTCAGCGCAATCTGGAGCTTTTATCTCCTTCCTGCTAGTGAACGCCGGCCAGGCCGTCAGCTGCCCCTTCCTCTCCGGCTCCGTCCTCCCCATATGCGCGCGTGCTCGTGTCTCCGCCCTTGTCTCCATACCTCAGGCTTTTACAGCTCCTCTGATTATCCTTGTGGTTTTCTCTTTCCTTCTAGTCATGGGCATTTCAGTCCGCCAGCTTTCCTGTGGTTCTGGATGATATCCGTTTTGACTTTTAGTTGTATTTTTGAAATTGTTGTGCCCGGCTGTAGGTTAGGTGTTTAACCTATGCCGCCATCTTGGTTTCCCCCCTAATACTGGTTTTGTGGTGATGAACTCCTTTAGCTTTTTCTTGTCTGTGAAGCTCTTTATCTGACCTTCAATTTTATTTATTTTTATTGTTATTTAAAAAAATATTTTTTAATTGATTTCAGATGAGAGAAAATGATGAGAGAAAATCATTGATCAGCTGCCTCCTGCATGCCCCCTCCTGGGGGTCAAGCCCACAATCCGGGTATGTGTCCTTGACCGGAATTGAACCCAGGACTCTTTAGTCCACAGGCCAATGCTCTATTCACTGAGCCAAACCAGCTAGGGCTGACCTTCTATTTTAAGTGATAGTTTTGCTGGATAAAGTAATCTTGGTTGTAGATCCTTGCTATTCAACACTTTGAATATTTCTTGCCATTTCCTTCTGGCCTGCATAGTTTCTGTTGAGAAATCAACTGACAGTCATATGGGCATTCCCTTGTGGGTAACTAACTGCTTTTCTCTTGCTGCTTTTAAGATTCTCCCTTTGTCTTTAGCCCTTGGCATTTTAATTATGATGTCTCTTGTGTGGTCCTCTTTGGGGTCCTCTTGTTTGGGACTCTCTGTGCTTCCTGGACTTGTAAGTCTATTTCTTTCACCAGGTAGGGGAAGTTTTATGTCATTATTTCTTCAATAAGGTTTTCAATTTCTTTCCCTCTCTCTTCTTCTGGCACCCCCATAATGTGAATATTGGTATGCTTGAAGTTGTCCTAGAGGCTCCTTACACTATCTTCATATTTTTGGATTCTTTTTTCTTTTCTGATTGGGTGTTTTTTGCTTCCTCATATTTCAAATTGTTGATTTGATTCTCAGAATCCTCTACTATTGTTGAGTCTATGTATATTATTCTTTATTTCAGTCAGTGTATGCTTAATCTCCAACTGGTCCTTCTCCATTTTTTGGAGGTTTCTAGAAGATTCTTGAGTAACCTTATAACCATGGTTTTGAACTCTATATCCAGTAGTTTGCTGTGTTCCATTTCTTTCATTTGTGACATGTTTCGTTGTCTCCATATTTTGGCTCCTTCCCTGTGTTTGTTTCTATGTATTGGGTATAGGTGCTATGTCTCCTTAGTTGGTAGAGTGGCCTTGTGTAGAAGGTGTTATATAGGGCCCAGTGGCTCAGCCTCCCCAGTCACCTGAGCTGGGAACTCTAGGTGCATCCCTTTGTGGGCTGGGTGCACAGTTTTGTTGTAGTTAAGCCTTGATTGCTGTTGGTATCACTGGGAGGAATTGACTTCCAGGCCAATTGGCTATGAGGACCAGCTGCGACTACAGTGGGAGAGCTGCTGTGCAAGAGACACCCCTATGGAGCAGGATTTGCTTCAGTGGGGCTTTGGTGCTCACTGACTCTGCCCCTTAATGCGTCACTTATGGATGTGTAGAATTGTAAGCTGGTATGGTCTGACACTGACCACTGGGTACACAGGCTCTTGAGTCTCCAGGGAGGTGCAAAGTCAACCCCTGCCTGGGGCCACCCAGCAGGAGCTACAGAGAGATCTGCAGATTCCTTCTCTTTGTATGGGGTTTTGAAGTGCCCAGAGGAGGCCCAGCTGTGAAGCAAGGCCGGCTGTTGCTGGTGCTGGATCTTGGGCCTTTTATTGATAGGTTTGGAGCTCCATGACCCAGCTGAAGCTTACTTGAGAGACCCTAGCCTGAGCAAGGACAGGACATTCATATGCAAAAGCCACTGCACACAGCTTGGGTGGGGTTGTAAATTAGACGAGGCGGGGTCTTAGGGAATCACCAGGGTGGAGCAAACAGAAATGGCTGCCAGTCAGCCCTTTCCAAGCATAGGAACAATGATCCCTGTAAGCACCTCCTTCTGGGAAGAAGCTGCCTCCAAGTTCCTACCCTGATGCCAGACAATTCAGATCCTCCTTGTATGTGTCTGTGTCCCCCAAAGCCTCACCCTGCTGCTGGAGCTCAGAGGAAGCGGGACCTTGTAAGTTCAGTTTGTGGTGCCTTCCTTTTAAGAGAAACAGTTGGGTCTCCAGCAGCATCTGGTTCACCGAGCCCCAATCCGCACTGGTTTTTACAGCCCAACTGGTCCTTACTACCCAAAGGGACTTCTTTTCCCAGCTCTGAGACCCTGGGCTGGGGGTCTGGTGTGGGAATGGGACCCCTTGATCCTCCAGGTGGCCTCTGCAGAGATGATTTCCCTCCCGATTTAAAAAGCAGCACACCCGGGTGCCAGACCAGCCTGTTCCATGCCTCCATAACTTCTACCAGTTTCCATGTGCTTTCTTCTATACTGCTCTAGTTGTAGGATTTCCATTCAGCCAGCTTTCCAGTGGTTCTTAATGATGGTTGTTCTGTATTTTAATTGTAATTTTGATGTAGTTGTGGGAGGTGGCAAGTACAGGCATTTGCCTACACCGCCATCTTCTCTGTTCCCTGATGTTGTTTTTGTTGCCAGTTTTTAAATCTTCAGAAAAGATAAAATGGGTAAAGATGTAAAGAAATGAATTGAAGAAATGGAAGAAAAATCTCGAGCAACTTAGAAATAAGCTACATATTCATGGATATTTCATATCCATTTTGAGAAAAGCAGTTCAGAAGAACATGCCAAGTGGAGACCACACAAGCATCTAGCTTAAGGTAAAAGAGACTTTATAGGAAGGGTACTTTGAAGCTCACAGGTTTGAAGAAAATGATAACAACCAGGACAGGAACTAGAGCAACCTCAATATTGGGGTTGGGGACTAAGAACTAGAGACCCACATTCCATTAGGACTGTGCTTCTTGTCTCTGCTTCTCTCTCTGTTCTGACTTCATTCTCTTATACTGAATATAGGAGTCCCCATACTGTGGTAAATATGGCTGTTCTAGCTCTGAGCTCTCATAAAGGTCTCTGACCAGAGAGGAAAGGGTTCATTCTTGCCAGCTTTAGTCCAAGAAAACTTGAGGAAAAGCTCTGATTGATTTCTCTTGAGTTCTGTGCCTAGCACCAGGCTAATCCCAGGGGACAGGAGTATAGGACCCTGGCCATGCCAAGTTTTGGAGAAAGTGTTCACTTCTCAGACAATTATCATGGCCAGGGTTATGGAATAATGTAAAAAGAATGCAGCTACAATTTGGACCACATACCTATAGCTGGAGGGGAGGAGGAGTGGTTCACCAAAAGAAGGGAGGATGGAGGCAGCACAGACAGGGCCACTGAGGTATCTATGTGAACCAGGTAGTTACTCCAATTTGTGTTTTTCCATTGCAGTTTAGTAACCTAATGATGATGCAATAAAATTACCAGTATAAGGTGAGAAGGCTCACAAAGAAACCAAAGATATAATGAAGCAATGTATGTCTTTTCATTATTTTCACTTGCCTTCCCTTTTCCATTGTCTGCAGTTCCCCCTTCCCCAATACTATGCTACAGTCAGACAGATTTTTTTTTCAATTTCTCAAAAGCACCGTGTTCTTTCTCCCCCCCCCCCCTCAGCTTTAATTTATCTTTCAGGATTCATTTTGGGTGACATTTTTTTGGAGAAAATGACTGCTCCAATTATCTACCCCACCTGGGCCAGGTACTCCTTTTATGTGATCTTGTTGCACCCTGTACTTCTTCCTAGATTTTATAATTATTGTTACTTGTATGTTTCTCCCACTAGAATGTGAGCTCCATGTGGGTGATGATTTGTCTTTCTCAATCACTACTCTCTCTCTAATTCCTGGCTATGTGTTAGATATATTAGTGAAGCTCAATAAATATTTGCTGAATGAATTAATGAATGACAGTTTCCAGGTCCAAGTGACAGGGCCAAATACTCTGAAAAGATCCCAGAGCAGTCCAGAAACAAGAAAGAGAATGGTATTCCTTCAGATAGGTAGTAAATAATACCTAACTTTTATAGAACTTAAAGAAAAAAAATTCATTATTTACATATAATTTTATCAACATTTATTTGAATAATGTTGATAGAGGCCTGGTGCATAGATGGGGACCAGCTAGTTTGCCCTGAAGGGTGTCCCAGATCAGGGTGGGGTGTGGGGCAGCCTGGGAAAGGGGCCTGTGGTGGTTTGTAGGCTGGCCATGCCCCCATGGGGTGAGGGTTCCCCCTGGAGAGGTGTGGCCAGACTGGGTGAGGGGCTGATGGCTGTTTTCAGGCTGGCCATGCCCCCCAGTGGGAACCCTCACCAGGAGACTGGGAGACCTTCCAGGAGACCTTCTGGATGTTCTTCTGGACAAAGCCATGGTGGTGGGGCAGAGGTAGAGGTGGTTAGAGGCCAAGAGGGGATGGCAGTTGGAGGTGATCAGGCCAACAGGGGGGCAATTGGGGGTGAGCAGACCAGCAGGGGGGCCAGTTGGGGGTGAGCAGGCCATCAATGGGGGTCAGTTGGGGGTGATCAGGACAGCGGGGGGGGGGAAGTTTGGAGTGAGCAGGCCAGCAGGGGTTTCTGTAGTTTCAGTTACCTGTGGTCAACCAGGCTATCTACACTAAGAAAAGAGAAACATGCAAATTGACTGTCCCTCCACCATGCCCATCAGCCAATCAGGAGTGAGTATGCAAATTAACCCAACAAAGATGGCTGCAGCCACGGAGCTGGAGCGAGCAGGAGGCTTGGTTTGCCCCTGGCGATGGAGGAAGCCAAGCTTCCCACCCGGCATGGCTGCTGCTCAAGGAGTGGCTGGAGAAAAAAAAAAAAGGAGGGGCTGGGAGCCTGGGTTTCCGGGGGTGTGGCCAGCCTGAAAATGGCCCTCAGCCCCTTACCCAGGCTGGCCATGCCCCCATGGAGTAAGAGTCCCTGCTGGGGGGCCTGGCCAGCCTGCAAACAGCCATCAGCCCCTCACCCAGGCTGGCCAAGCACCCCAGTGGGGACCCCCACCCTGAAGGGGGTGTGGCCAGCCTAAAAACATCCCTCAGCCCCTTACCCAGCCTGGCCATGACCCCATGGAGTAAGAGTCCCTGCTGGGGGGTCTGGCCAGCCTGCAAACAGCCATCAGCCCCTCACCCAGGCTGGCTAGGCACCCCAGTGGGACCCCCCACCCTGAAGGGGCTATGGCCAGCCTTAAAACAGCCCTCAGCCACTTACCCAGGCTGGCCATGCCCCCATGGAGTAAGAGTCCCCACTGGGGGGCATGGCCAGCCTGAAAACAGCCATCAGCCCCTCACCCAGTCTGGCCACACCTCTCCAGTGGGAACCCTCACCCCATGGGGGCATGGCCAGCCTACAAACCACCACAGGCCCCTTGCCCAGGCTGCCCCACACCCCACCCTGATCTGGGACACCCTTCAGGGCAAACTAGCTGGTCTCCACCCATGCACCAGGCCTCTATCTATACTAATAAAAGGGTAATATGCTAATTAGACTGGGAGACCTTCCAGGAGACCTTCTGGATGTTCTTCTGGTCAAAGCCATAGTGGTGGGGCAGAGGTAGAGGTGGTTAGAGGCCAAGAGGGGACGGCAGTTGGAGGTGATCAGGCCAACAGGGGGGCAATTGGGGGTGAGCAGACCAGCAGGGGGACCAGTTGGGGGTGAGCAGGCCGTCAATGGGGGTCAGTTGGGGGTGATCAGGACAGTGGCGGGGGGAAGTTTGGAGTGAGCAGGCCAGCAGCGGGGGCAGTTGGGGGCAAGCACGCTGGCACGGGGGGCAGTTGGGGGTGATCAGGCTGGCAGGGGGGGCATTTGGCAATGAGCAGGCCAGCGGTGGGGGGCAGTTGGGGGTGAGCAGGTTGGCAGGAAGAGTGGTTAGGGGCAATCAGGCAGGCAGGCAGGTGAGCAATTAGGAGCCAGCAATCCCGGATTGTGAGAGGGATGTACAACTTCTGGTTTAGGTCTGTTCCCTGTAAACGGGCAGTAGGACATCCTTTGAGGGGTCTCAGATTGGAGAGGGTGCAGGCCGGGCTGAGGGACACCCCCACTTCATGCATGAATTTCGTGCACTGGGCCACTAGTGAAAATATAAAAATTGAAAAATCCAGAAATAAACAATTAATAAGTTTTAAATTGTGTGCTATTCTTGGTAGCGTGATGAAATTTCCACCAGGATGTGAATCATTCCTTTGTCCGGTATATCCATGTACCCATGCTGTATGTACACTCGCCCATTAGTCACTTAGTAGCTGTCTCAGTTATCAGATTGGTTATGAGAGAGAGTAAAAGAGAGAGAGAAAGAGAGAGAATTCTCACATTCACATAATTTTATTATAGTATATTTATAGTTCTCTTTTATTATTAGTTATTGTTATTAATCTCTTACTGTACCTAATTTATAAATTAAACTTTATCATAGGTATGTATATCTGATGTATATATGAGGGGAAAACATTGTATATATAGGTTTTGGTACTATCCGTGGTTTCAGGCATCTAATGGGTTCTTAGAACCTATGCCCTATGGATAAGGGGGGGCTACTGTATTATCATTCCATTTTTAGATGCTTAAAGTGGTGAAATAACAGCTAGGAATTAAAATTTCTAGTTATGCTTTTACCTCAATGAAATACTGCTTCCCTGACATGTATCTATGTCTGTCTGGGATCATTCCATTATACTCTTTAAATTGTGCTCTGACAGAACCTAGGGATTCTGAGGAGCTCCCTGAGGGGTCAGAATGAATGGGGTGCCAAGAGAGATCAGGCAGGATCCTCTATTTTAAATCACAGATGCTTTGCCTTTTTCTGTTTAACATAGTAAACTTGGGGATAAGATTTATTTAGAGGAAAGTGTTCCTAAGAAAATTTGCAAATCACCTGAAAGATTAATTTTTCTAATTTCTGGAGAGAGGAAAGCAGGTACTTTCTCTGGATGAATATACTTTTATATAGGCACAGCCTCACAGAGTACAGATATAAATCTAAGTAAGCATTAAGGCCATTTTTTGTTTTCAAGAGACCTCTCCATGAGAGAAAAATAAGCTTCTATCTCGTTTAAGACACTGTTGTTATATGTGGCCAAACTTAATACTAAATGATTCAGTAAGTATGACAGGAGGTTATTACCCTATTTTTCTAAATGAGAGATTATCTACCAGTAAGGTTACTGAGCAAGAGTTAGAATGTTGGATTGGGGGTTAAGCAGTAGTTAAATAACCCTTAACCTGGTATGAGGGAAATTTGTCAGATCTACATTTGCAGAGAGATGTCCTTTTTTTTGGTCCCATGTCTGTCCTCACCTTCTTTCTCTAAACCAAGTAGAACTACTTGGTCATTAGCTGCCTTTTCTCTTTGTGTGGAACTCATAAGAAGTCTGGTACCACACTGATAATTATATTTAAGAGGCAGTTAGGAAGCACAGTCATTTTCAATTCTATAATAGGTCATTTTTCCATAAAAGTACCATTTCCTTTTTAGGAAACACAGCGGACTCTCTTAATTAAAAATGTTTGGGATAATGTTGATGGATAATAAAATAATTATTTGGAGGCACCAAGAATATGCATTGATATTCTGGTTAATGGCGTTTTCAATTCTGTTGAGAATCTCAAGTTTTTATTTTGTACCCAGATGTGCCAATGATCAATTTTATTGATTTTTAGTTCCAGAGTTACCCTTTAGTACCTGCCCTGTGATAGTGTACTTGTCTCTTTAAGCATTTCTTCTTTATAGTGAGCACAGTGTTAAGCTTTGTTAGCCATCAGCTAAGAGAGTTGAAGGCATATTGCAGAAGTAGGGGCCTTCTTCTCCTGGTCCCAGGTGCTGAATTTTGCTTTTTCTTGCTCTAGCTGCATGGCCCATCCATGGTACATGTGTGTGAGGACATCTGTAGAGCTCTGCCCCAGTTGTGCATTCAGAGTGCACAATCCTTCTGTGACCCTGGCCGGGCCCTTCTGACTACCTCACTGCAGCCTTCTTGATGTGGATACTGTGTATTCCAGACCTTGTGCCACAGCAGCGCCCCAACTCCCTTTGGATACCCACCTACCAACCTCAGTTTACCTGTATTCCAGAGAGTTGTTTCCTAGTTCCTGGCATCTGAAGACCAGCTCTGGCCTCAGCCACCAGAGAACTTCTCTGTCATTTAGTGGGCTGCAATCAAACTTTCTCCAGCAAGGTCTGACCTCCAGCCATGGGGAGGGGTACTCCTTCCTTGCATCCTGTTTGTGATCTCTAGGTTACCCCTTTGAGTTCTCTTTATATTTTCATAGTTGTTTTCCTATTATAGCTTAATAATTATTTACATTAAACTTTTCCTGTTAAGTTATTATGTGATTTCTGTTTCCTGATTGAACTCAGTCTGATCCACCAGGACTAATTGAACACATTTTCTCCCGTAAACTCTAATTTATACTCTCAACATCTGTACTGTGTTGGAAAAAAAGAAGGAGTTAGGGTCCTTTGTTTTTCAAGGTGGAGTTCTTTTCTAGACTCATTGAGCTGTTATTTCTATTTCTTTCTTCCTGGAATATTTTTTTCCAATTTTTCCAAGTATATTGGATCCATTTGATTCTGTCAGGTCCAACCCAAGACTCTCTCCTTCAGACAACCCTCTCTGGTTATTCTAGCTCCTTCTTAACAGCTTGCTTGTTCTGTGGTTATAGCAAGGAGGTCCAGCTTCTTGCTGGCCCCTTATAGAAGGAAACATGAGCCTTCATTACCTGGGTGGGTTTTAAAAACCATGCCCATGAAGCAATTAAGAAAGAATGGCTTCTCTCCTATGCAGCCAAATTAGCTGAATGTGATCAGTGCAGTCACATGTCCCAGATGACCTCCCATCTTATCTGCCTGTCTTTGAACCCCCACAATGCTTATTTATGTTATCCAGATGTCAATTCAAGATTTGGCTTGATGGAAAAGTTCTATATTGCCATAATAACTGAAAATAATTTGGCTTTTCACCCTTACTGCCTAGGAACTCCCTTTCTATATCTAAAATAAATTTTATGTATAGTAGTTCATATTTTATTTTATTTTTTTGGTTAATTCTCAACTGAGGATATTTTTTTCCATTGATTTTTAGAGAGGGTGGAAGGGAGGGAGAGAGGGGGAGAGAGATAGATAGACAGAGAGATGGAGAGAGAGAGATGTGAGAGTGACACATCTATTCATTGCCTTCCGCACAGGGGCTGGCGATTGAACATGCAACCCAGGTATGGGCTCTTGACTGGGAGTTGAACCTTTGACCCTTCAATGAGCAGGCCAAAACTCTAACCATTTAGCAATACCAGCCAGAGCAGTTGTTCATATTTCCAGAGTACATTACTTTAGCAGCTTAAAGAACTGGCAGAGACTATGAAATGTATATTTTTCTTCTTTTCCACTAATCCATGTGAGGGGAAGGGAACATATCCCCACTGGTAGAAAATATGCCTCTTCCTTAGAATTACAGAAGCAGAAACGTTAGTTTGTGGTTTAAAAAAACTTTTATCAGTGTTACACTAAGGATACTTGTTATTTATTGTTTACTGTACTATGGAAAACACTATGTGAATTATTTTATGTACATTATTTCATTTCATCACCACAATACTATGAATAAGTATTATTACTGTGCCTATTTTGCATATAAGAGAAGAGGCTCAGGAAGGTTAAGTAACTTGTCCAATATCACACAGCTCAGGTTAGTCTGACTCCAAATTCCAGTACTTCTTACTTAATCTGCATGATTTAATTAATCATTTTGCAGTATGATTATAGTGGAAATAATGGCTCTGGCATCAGACCTGAATTTGAATCTGAACTTTTTCTTTTGCTAGTGCTTTAACCTTGGGCATACCTGCATCATTTAAATGCATGAATGAATGAATGAATGAATTGAATAAACAACACATTTTGTAGTAATGTGGTGAGGATTAGATGTGAACATGCCCAGCACATAGCAGATACTGGATGAAAGTTTTCTCCAACTGTTTTTGTTCTTCCCTCTCTTATGTGGTTAGCTTGTGTTTTTCCAATGAGGATTCAAATACCTTAAGGTCAGGGACCATGTCTTTGATTTCCTGAACAGCTTCAGAATCATACATAGTGCTAGGCATATTATAGGAAGATAATTAATGCCTTTTGGATTAATATTTTGTGTTTATGTCATACTTTTTAAAAGGAGGCCTTTAGTATTAAAATTTGACACCCAAAATATTTTAAGAAGTTTTTATCCATCTCAGAAGCACATAATTAACTGGGAAAGTACTATCTTGGTCCTTTGCCTTTATAGTATGTGACAATAGTATAAGCTTATTTGTAAATGCTTTAGAATTTTTTCTAACTTATAACATGGGAAATGAGTAATTATTATTGATAGCACCTCCATTTAACTTATAATTTTCATGTTCTCTCCAAAATAATAATTCGTTTTTGATTTAAGAACAACTTCAGAAATCCTTGGCTGGTCCATTTTCTTTATGGCCATCTTTAAGGCATCAAAAACAGTTGGTTTACTCAGATGGCTAGTCAAGTTTTAAAAATTTAGCCAAACTATTTATTTGACTGAATTGTCTCTTTGAGTAGGTTAATTGACAGAGTTTTAAAATCAAAGTTATTAAGGGCATACATCTTGATATTTTAACATCTTATGTTTAAACTACTATTTGAGAGGTGTAAAGAGAGGCTAAGAACCCTGGCTAGTGTGGCTAAGTTGGTTGGAGCATCATCCAATTCATCGAAGGGTCATGGGTTTGATTCTGGGTCAGGACACATGCCCAGGTTACAGGTGCAATCCCTAGTCGGGGCATGTATAGGAGGCAAGCGATTGATGTTTCTATATCACATTGATGTGTCTCTCCTTCTTTGTCTTCTTCTTCTTCTTCTTCTTCTTCTTCTTCTTCTTCTTCTTCTTCTTCTTCTTCTTCTTCTTCTTCTTCTTCTTCTCCTTCTCCTCCTCCTCCTCCTCCTCCTCCTCCTCCTCCTCCTCCTCCTCCTCCTCCTCCACCTCCTCCTCCTCCTCCTCCTCCTCCTCCTCCACCTCCTCTTCCTCCTCCTCCTCCTCCTTCTCCTCCTTCTCCTTATCCTTCTCCTTCTCCTTCTCCTTCTCCTTCTCCTTCTCCTTCTCCTTCTCCTTCTCATTCTCCTTCTCATTCTCCTCCTCTTTCTCCTTCTCCTTCTCCTCCTCTTTCTCCTCCTCCTCCTCCTCCTCCTTCTTCTCTTCCTCCTCCTCCCTTTCTCTCTTTCTAAAAAATAAATCAATGACAACATATTCTAGGTGAGGATTATAAAAATAAATAAGTGGAAGCTAAGAGACATAGAGGATAGATTGAAAAGGTCCACTATATGTCTAAAATGAGTTCCAAAAGGAAGAACTAGAGAGAATGGGTGAGAGGCAATTTTTAAAGAGATGATTGAGAATTTTCCAGAGTTGATGAATGACGTGAGTCATCAGATTCAGAAGGCATAAATCCTGAGTAGAATGAATAAAAATAAATCATATTTCTAGACACACCATGGTACAATTGAGGAGCAACAAAGACAAAGAAAATCTCTTAATATTAACGTGTTCCAGATCATGGAGCTAGTAAATGGTGAAACCAGTATTCAAACACAACATTTTTTATTACGAATATCAGATCATATATTTACAGGCTCTCATTTAAAGATGAGTAATTGAGGCCAAGAGGTGGCAGAAATATGCTTTAGGATCTTAATAGTAGTAGGTCATGAAGTTATACTGGCCCCTTTACCTCAGAAGTAGGAGAATGTTTGTTGTGAGTGGTAAGAGGAATCATGCTATACCTTGAAAACAATAAATTATGGATTTCAGACTGTTGTTTCCAGGGTGATCAGCAGACACTACAGAACATAGTTAACAAGAACATCCTACACTTATGTAGTAATTACCATGTGACAGACATTGTTCTAAGTTTTTAACATAGCAATCCATTTAATTCTAATTCCAACACAGAGAGTTAGGTACCAATCTTATCACAGTTTTCCGATGAGGAAATTAAGGCGCACAGTGATTTGCCAACGTCACAAAACTAGTAAGTGCAAGATTGGGATTTACACTCCAGGTAGTCTGGTTGCAGTCCTTAACATTTACATTATATTGCCCCTAGCTCAAACAAAATAAATCCCGTGAAGTCAGGAACTGCATCTGTCTTGTTCACTGCTGTATTCCTAGAATCCAGTGCAATGCCTAGCACATAATAGATACTCAGTAAATATTCATTACATTAATGAAGTCATAAATGAGTAAACTTGCTTTGTAATGCATATCCAGTGTGGCTGTATGGACTGAAATGTTTCACTACCAGCTAGCTACTAAATAATAGTGAAATTTCTTACAAATAGAACCAGTTTGTTTCATGTGATGTCAAGCATCTTGGCAATTATAGTTGTACCTTAATACCCTTTGTTCATAACATTATCATTTTTTTTGATTAAAATTTATTTCTTTTATTTTCCATTTTTTATTAAGGTATTATATGTGTATATATCTTCCCATTGCCCCCCACCACCCCACTCCCATACATGCCCTCACCCCCCAGTGTCTTGCATCCATTGGTTATACATATATGCATGCATACAAGTCCTTTGGTTTATCTCTTATCTCCCCCACCTATCCGAACCTTCCCACGGTAATTTGACAGTCTGTTTGATGCTTTACTGCCTCTGTATCTATCTTTTTGTTCATTAATTTATAATGTTCTTTATTATCCACAAATGAGTGAGATCATGTGGTATTTTTCTTTCATTGACTGGCTTATTTCACTTAGCATAATGCTCTCCAGTTCCATCCAGGTTGCTGCAAATGGTAAGAATTCCTTCTATTTTATGGCAGCATAGTATTCCATTGTGTAGATGTACCATAGTTTTCTGATCCAGTCATCTGCTGATGGGCACCTAAGCTGTTTCAAAATCTTAGCTATTATAAATTGTGCTGGTATGAACATAGTGGTGCATATATCCTTTCTGATTGGTATTTCTAGTTTCTTAGGATATATCCTAGGAGTGGGATTACTGGGTCAAAAGGGAGTTCCATTTTTAGTTTTTTGAGGAAACTCCATACTGTTCTCCACAGTGGCTGCACCAGTCTGCATTCCCACCAGCAGTGCACAAGGGTTCCTTTTTCTCCGCATCCTCGCCAGCACTTGTCATTTGTTGAGGATAGCCATTCTGACGGGTGTGTGATGGTACCGCATTGTCGTTTTAATTTGCATCTCTTGGATAATTAGTGACGTTGAGCATGTTTTCATGTGTCTCTTGGCCTTCCTTCTGTCTTCATTTGAAAAGATTCTATTTATGTCTGTTGCCCATTTTTTATTGGATCATTTATCTTCCTTTTATTAAGTTTTATAAGTTGCCTGTAGATGTTGGAGATTAAACCTTTATTAGTGATAACATTTGCAAATATGTTCTCCCATACAGTGGGCTTTCTTATTGTTTTGTTGATGGTTTCTTTTGCTGTGAAAAAGCTTTTTATTTTGATGTAATCCCATTTGTTTATTTTCTCTTTAGCTTCCATTGCCCTATGAGCAGTATCAGTGAAGAAGTTCTTTCGGCATATATCTGATATTTTGCTGCCTGTGGATTCCTCTAGTATTTTTATGGTTTCCCATCTTATGTTTAAGTCCTGTATCCATTTTGAGTTTATATTTGTGTATGGTGTAAGTTAGAGGTCTAGTTTCATTTTTTTGCATGTATTTGTCCAATTTTCCCAATACCATTTATTGAAGAGACTGTGTTGACTCCATTGTATGTTCATGCCTCCTTTGTCAAATATTAATTGAGCATAGTGGTTTGGGTCGATATCTGGGTTCTCTGTTCTATTCCATTGGTCTATATGTCTGTTCTTATGCCAGGACCAGGCTGTTTTGAGAACAGTGGCTTTGTAATAGAGCTTGAAATCTGGTATTGAGATCCCACCTACTTTATTCTTCTTTCTCAGGATTGCTGTGGCTATTTGGGATCTTTTTTTTATTCCAGATGAATTTTTGGAGAGCTCTTTCTAGGTCTGTGAAATATGCCGTTGGTATTTTAATGGGGAATTTTAATGGGGAGTGCATTGAATCTATAGATTGCTTTGGGTAGTATGGACATTTTAATAATGTTGATTCTACCAATCCATGAACATGGTATATTCTCCCATCTGTTTGTCTTCCTCTATCTCTTTTTTCAGTGTCTTGTAGTTTTCTGCGTATAGGTCTTTTACCTCCTTAGTTAAGTTTATTCCTAGGTGTCTTAATTTTTTTTGGTGCGATGGTAAATGGGACTGCTTTTTTAGTCTCTCTTTCTGTAAGTTCACTATTGGTGTATAGAAATGCCATAGATTTCTTCGCGTTAATTTTGTATCCTGCTACATTGCCAAATTCATTTATTAAGTCTAGTAGTTTTTTGATGGAGTCTTTAGGGTTTTTTTTTTTTTTATGTACAATGTCATGTCATCTGCAAATAAGAACAGCTTTATTCTTCGTTTCCAATTTGGATGCCTTTTATTTCTTCTTCTTGTCTGATCACAATGGCTAGTACTTCCAGAACTATGTCGAACAGGAGTGGTGAGAGTGGACATCCCTGTCTTGTTCCTATTCTTAGGGGAAATGGTTTTAGTTTTTGCTCATTGAGTATGATGTTGGCTGTGGGTTTGTCATATATGGCTTTTATTATGTTGAGGTATGATCCTTCTATTCCCACCTTGCTGAGAGCTTTTATCAAGAAAAGGTGTTGGATTTTGTCAAATGCTTTTTCTGCATCAATTGATATGACTATGTGATTTTTATCTCTCAATTTGTTTATGTGATGTATCACGTTTATGGATTTGTGGATAGTGTACTATCCTTTCATTCCTGGGAAAAATCCTACTTGGTCATGGTGTATGATCTTTCTGATGTAGTGCTGGATCCGATTTGCTAGAACTTTGTTGAGGATTTTGGCATCTATGTTTATGAGGGATATTGGCCTGTAATTGTCTTTCATTGTGTTGTCTTTACCTGGTTTTGGTATTAGGGTGATGCTGGCTTCATAGAAGGAGCTTGGAAGTGTTCCTTCCTCTTGAATTTTTTGGGATAGTCTGAGGATACCATATTTTCCGGTGTATAAAATGACTTTTCAACCCAGGAAAAACTTATACGCCCAGTTTTCTTATGTGCCGGAAAGTATGGTAAGTTTTAATTCTTCCTTGAATGTTTGGTAAACTCCCCTGTGAAGGCGTATGGCCCTGGAATTTTGTTTGCTGGAAGCTTTTTGATGACTGATTCAATTTCTTCCATAGTTATTGGCCTACTGAGATGTTTAGATTCTTCCTGATTGAGTTTTGGAAGGTTATATTTTTTTAGGTATATGTGCATTTCCTCCAGGTTGTCCAGTTTGTTAGAATAGAGTTGTTCATAGTATTTTTAAACAATCCTTTGTATTTTGGAGGGGTCTGTTGTTATTTCTCCTCTTTCATTTATGATTTTGTTTATTTGAGTCCACTCTCTTTGCTTCTTGGTGAGCCTGGCTAGAGGTTCATCAATCTTGTTTATCCTTTCAAAGAACCAGCTCTTGGTTTTGTTGATATTTTGTATTGTTTCTTTGGTCTCTATGTCATTTATCTCCGCTCTGATCTTTATGATTTCCTTCCTTCTGCTTACACTGGGCTTTTCTTGTTGCTCTCTTTCTAACTCTTTGAGTTGTAGGTTAGGTAATTTATTACCATTGTTTTTTGTTTTTTTGCAGTAGGCTTGCAGAGCTATGAACTTCCCTCTCAATACTTCTTTTGCTGTGTCCCATAGATTTTGGATTGTTGTGTTTTCATTGTCATTTGTTGCCATGATGTTTTTTATTTCTTCCTTATCTCTCTGGTAACCCAGTCATTGTTTAATAGCATGGTGTTTAGTCTCCATGTGTTTGATTTCTTTGGATTGTATTTATTGTAGTTGATTTCCAGTTTTATGCCACTGTGATCTGAGAAGATGCTTGATATGATTTCTATCTTCTTGAATTTGAAGAGATTTTGCCTATGTCCCAACATATGGTCTATCTTTGAAAATGACCCATGTACACTTGAGATGAATGTATATTCTGTGGCTTTGGGGTGAAATGTTCTGAAGATGTCAATTAATTCTACCTTGTCTAGTGAGTCATTTAGGATTGATGTTTCTTTGCTGATTTTTTGTTTAGAGGATTTGTCCAATGGTGATAGTGGGGTATTAAAGTCTCCTACTATGATTGCATTGCTGTCAGTCTCTCCCTTGATATCTTCCAGGAGTTTTTTTTTTTATGTATTTGGGTGCTCCTGTATTGGATGCGTATATGTTTACCAGAGTTATTTCTTGTTGTTAGATTGCTCCCTTTAGTATTATGAAGTGGCCTTTCTTATCTCTTGTTATGTCTTCCACTTTGAGATCTAATTTGTCAGATATAAGTATTGCTACCCCAACTTTTTATCATTTCCATTCACCTGAAAAAACTTTTTCCATCCCTTCACCCTCAGTCTGTGTGCGTCTTTTTTTCTGAGGTCGGTTTCTTGTAGACAGCAGATATATGGGTCTTGTTTTCTTATCCAATCCTTTACCCTATGTCTTTTGGTTGGGGCATTTAATCCATTTACATTTAAAGTTACTATTGATAGGTACTTATGTGTTGCCATTTTTATTCTTTACAACTGTGTTCCTTCTTTGCTTCCTATTTCTTTCTTTCTTTTTTTTTTTTTTTTTTTTTTTTTTTTTTTGCAGCAGACCCTTTAGCATTTCTTGCATTGCTGGTTTGGTGGTAATAAATTCCCTTAGTCCTTTTTTGTCTGTGAAGCTCCTGATTTCACCTTCAATTTTGATTGATAGCATTGCTAGGTACAGTATTCTTGGATTCAGACCCTTCCTTTGCATGACTTTGTATATTTCATTCCATTCCTTTCTGGCCTGATGAGTTTCTGTTGAGAAATCATTCACTAGTCTGATAGGGGTTCCTTTGTATATAACTTTCTGTCTCTCTCTGGCCAGTTTTTATATTCTTACTTTGTTGTTGGTGGTTGCCATTTAATTATAATGTACCTTGGCATCGGTCTTTTGGGGTTCATTTTGCTGGGGACTCTCTGAGCTTCTTGGATTTGTGTGGCTTTTTTCTTCCCTATATCAGGGAAGTTTTCTGTCATTATTTCTTCAAACAGGTTTTCTGTTCTTTGCTCAGTTTCCTCTCCTTCTGACACCCCTATTATGTGGATGTTGTTTTGTTTCATGTTGTCCCAAAATTCCCTTAGACTCTCCTCTTGCTTTTTAATTTTTTTTTTCTAGAAGCTGCTCTACTTGGGTATTTTTTTCCACCTTGTCTTCTAGCTCACTGATGGGGTCCTCTGCTTCTTCTAGTCTACTCTTGATGCTTTCTATTGAGTTCTTTACAGCAGCGTTGTCATTTTTCATTTCTTCTTGGTTCTTCTTCATTTCCTCTTGGTTCTCACTCATATTGTCAAATTTGTCTTCCATTCTTTTCAGCCACCTTATGACCATTTCTCTGAATTCTTTCTCTGACAGGTTGCTTGTCTCCATTTCGTTTATTTCCTTTTCTGGTGATGCCTGCTTTTCTTTCATATGGGTACTGTTTCTTTGTCTCCCCATGGTCTCTCTTCTCTGGATGTCTGGTTATGTAGTTCTCTCTCTCCTTATCCCAGGCGAAATCTGACCTTTCTGTGATGGAGTGTAGAGCTCCTCTGAATCTGCTTGTTTGTGCCATTTCGGTACCGGTCTTCTGGGGTTCGCAGCTGTTTGGTGGGTGCCGCAGTTGTAGATTTTCATGCTTCCGATAACATCCACTTTCCCCTTCAAGATGGCGCTGTCTCCGAGTCCGAGCTGGTGGCTCTTGGAGGGAACCCTGCAGCATTGGGGCTGCCCGGTCAGGGGAACCCCATCCAGCAGTTCCCCCCCACCCCTTCTCCTGGAGTATAGCTGTCCCTTAACTCACCAACAAACACTCCCCATGCAACCTTCAGCTGTTCTTTCTATCTGCTCCAGTACAAGGCTCGGGACACATTTGTCTATTCCGCCACCATTTTTTTTCTTCTCCAGAATTCCCACAACATTATCTTTGTCCTGCAGATTTAGTGAACTGCTTAAGTGGATCCTCTGATTCTGATTCCCACCTTTAAATTGTAACAGAAACCTAGATGCCACTTGCTGGATTGTGACTGGGCTCAGAGACAACAGGACCCTGGATGCAGAGAGTCCCAATTATGATTTTAAAATGTGGGTCTGTAACACAAAGGCAACAAGAGACAGCTGGAAACTACCCACATCCTGAGTGTTCTCTGGGGAGGGGGCGGGGGCTGCTAGATCATGTGACCACAGAGCATGCAGATTCTTAGTAGAATGAAATAACCAACAGCTTATAACTTAAAAGCATCTGAGAGGCAACGGGAAGCCATCTGTCTCTTAGCTGTGAGACCAAACTCATGGCTAGTATTAGGCCTCTTGTGTATTACAGCTCCATTTTGTGCTTAATTCAAACCAGAATCCTATTGAAACAGACTCCTAAAATAGCCTAACAGCCTAGTGGGTAATGACTCTCTTAAAAATGCCATCTCTTTGCCTTCACTCTGGGATCCTTATGTGGCACTATACAGTTTTTAAAGTTTTAACAGAATAACTTTTCACTTAAAAGATGGCATAGACCTCCTTGTCTGTTTTATGCCTCAGAATATACAGCTACAATTTAATAATTGGGCTTCTCAGGTTGATAATACAACTTGATAAAACTAATGTATTAATCACTGTTTAATATGATTATACCTACTCAGGACTACTGGTCTGAGCACCTGGCTTGAAATGATGAGTCTTTTCAGTAATTGACAAAAGACTAATGTAATAATGCAACTGATTTTGTTATTTTTTTTTACATTAGACAAAGCAGTTGTTCTTTTTTTTTGAAAATTTTTTTTGCCCCAACCAGTTGTTTAGGCATTCTATGTTCAGTTTTCTGCAATGAAATCTGTATATAAGTTGGTAAAATCAGTACAAACAATGAATGATCACAAGGTATGACCCTCTATAGACATTGGCATTCTGTTATCCTCTTGATCAGAAATGGATGGATTTGGGCATTCAATCATGATAAAAAGATAATGAAAGTGTAAATTGTTAACAGAAATATTGTCAACACATACCATTTTGATCACTAAAATGTGATTATTTGTCAAAGGTGTGGTTATCTAAGAAGTCAATTATGTGGGAGGCAAATTGGTAATAATGCACTCATTTTTTTTCTAAACTATAAGACTTCAACTAGGCTTGGGCATGACTAGTAAGTGCTCCTTATGCTCTGAATAAACCCTCTAATTTGTGTCTATTACCACGTATTTTCAAAGCAAAAGCTGATGATCTTTTGATTTTATGAAATATAGTCACTCATAATTGTCATTAATTGAATAAAGCTAGATCTATTCTCTTTTTTTCAGGATTTCTCTTACTAGAAAACATTATTCTGCTTTCTTGTGTATATAACTAAGAAATAGATAAATCAAAAGGCAGAAGAATTACTTTTGATCGAAGTATGTGAAAGTGCTATCAATACATGTCTAGATACCTCCTTTTAAACTTCTATCTCTTATCATTAATAAATTTATTGAGGGCTCAATTATCAACTTTCATCATTTGTGTGTTTGAATCAAGGTCCCCTGCTCTCACTAGTGTTATTAAAGCCTGTTAGCAAATGGTAATGTAGGAGAATATCACAAATTTATATGCAATCCCAGAGTGGAGACCCAAACTCAGTCAGTATTCTTACATGACAGCAGCTGTAACAAATGACCATCCTTCCCAGGAGAAGTGCAAACAGGTCCCTAATTAATGCATTTACCATTAGCCTATGTTTAGTCTTCAGTCATAGCATATTCATTTATTATATTGGGACACCAAGTACAATGTTGTTATGGAAATGAGGTATTTGTACAGTCTCCTTAGGTCCACATGACAGATTGAGTTATCTACCTATTTTTCTCTCAGCACTTTCCCAGATATCAGAGAATATATGAATGACCTTGGAGAAGGTCCTACTTTATTACCAGCCTTCTGATGTAAATTGAATAATAGTTGGCAGTTTACTTAAATACAATGAAAATCAGTGCTTGGTGTGTGTGTGACGGCACAGGAAAGATAAAGTTGGAGGCATTAAGGAGGAAATGGGAAAACAAATTATTTTAGCAGTCTTGCTATAGTGGCAGGAAATTTGAATAAAAATTAACTCATTGCTATTGAAAGACTGAAATAAAGATTTCAATGGTCAATTTCTTTCCTTATATCCATAAAATGAACAACAGTTCTCAAAAAAAGATATAGTGGGACAAACTTTTCTTCTTCTGCCTTGCAGTTCTGAATTTCCTAAATCCTTACATAAAAACTTCAAATAAAGAATGGGGCATCAAGGAAGTATAATCATGACTTTTTTGTTGACCATATATGTTGTATGTGGACCATAAATAGCATTTCTTATCATAGATCATTCATTCATTTACTTTAACAACATTTATTGAGCAACATTTGGGACACAGATGAAAAATGCAGCCATTCCTTTAAAAAACTCAGGAGACAAAGTAATGGTTATCGTAAGGAACATAAGTGATATGGTAATTTTATGTCCAGGATGGTATGTTGGCATAAAAGGTACTCTTCATGGAAAGCTTAGGGAAGGTTTCTCAGAAAAAGTAACATTTGAACTGAGATTTAAAGAATAAGTAGGAATTTTTAAAAGAGGAAGGAAGGACACATATGTCAGGCAGAGGGACTAGGATATTCAAAGGTAAAGAGACATTAAACAATGTGCTGTGTTTATAGAAATTGTAAGACTGGAACATTGTCTGCACAGGGGATAGACTATCAGGAGATGTTAGGGCAGTGATGGCGAACCTATGACTGCGTGTCAGTGCTGAGGCGGCCGCATGCCGAGGATGAAACATTTGCTGCTCCTGAGGATGGAACATTTGTGACTAGAGTCTTGGAGTTAGTAGCGGAACGCAGCAGGGGACGCATCTCTGAGGGCCCGGCCATTACCAGTAACCAAATAACAGTTAACCACAGCAACCATTATCTACTGTTCTGGGGTGTCATGGATTTCTAATCCATCATTACTGAGATAAGTGAGGGGGAGGCTGGGAGAGGTGAGGGTTTGTGGCATGCTATGGGTGCCATTTCCCACCATTAGAAATAGCGGCAGCCATTTTAATTCACATAAGGAACACCATCTAGCTCCATAGTGCAGACTCCATTTCACCACTATTACTGTTGTGCATCCTTATTGACCCCTATTTCTGCTTATTAACCCTGCCCTTTCCTAAAAGACAGTTATATTCACCATTTTGTGGTTAGTTAGGCTAGTTAACCCCTAATTGCCTGCAGGCCTAACAAGCTATCTATAATTCTATCTTCTGTCACTGTCCTCCTGATGGAGAACCCAAAAAATAAAAAAACTAAGGTTAAGTAAAGGAAGTGGTAGTAGCAGTGGCCAACCCTTTCAAGAGACATGGACTGAGATGTATGGCTTTATATAAAAAAATGGCAGATCATTTTGCGTTCTATGTACTGAAACGGTAGTAAGCAGAGCATGGAATATAAATAGACATTTTGAAACTAATCATTCTCAGCTCTTGGAAAAAAGTGAGGATGAAAGGAAGCAATACATTTCCAGGCAGCTACACCTTTATAAGAGCCAATCTAATTCCATCCTTAAATTTATGAAAGGCTCTACAAATTTAACATCTGCAAGTTTGAGCATTGCTCACTCTATAGCTCAGCATGGAAAAGTGCTCAGTGAGGGAGAATTTATTAAAGAAACTCTCCTACGATGTGCACCAGTTCTATTTCACAATATGAAGAATAAATATGCAATTATTAAGAGAATATATGAGTTACCACTCAGTGGAAATATCATAAAAGACCGAATAATGAGACTGAACACAAACGTACAACATCAATTAAAGAGAGACATAAGAAAGTGTAAATATTTTTCGATCTCTCTTGATGAAACTACTGATGTCACATCACATGCTCAGTTGGCCATTATTGGTCGATATTCTGTTGGTCTCACAATGAGAGAAGAGTTGATAAAGTTAGTATCAGTGTCAACAAGTAAATCAGGAAGCGAAATATGTAAGGTTGTTATACAAACATTTCGTGACCTAAGCATTGATATCTCTAAAGTTGTGTCAGTGACGACAGATGGGGCACCAAATATGGTGGGGGGAAAAAGTCGGATTTGTCAAATTGTTTACAGAAGCTATTGGACATCCGATTGTGCCTTTTCATTGTATTATCCATCAGGAGGCTTTATGTGCCAAGGCAGGATTCACCGACTTAAACGACTTAATGTCAGTTGTTACAAAAATAGTTAATTTAATAGCTGCTCGCCCCCTTCACAAGCGAGAATTTTCGGCACTTTTACTGGAGGTTGGTTCCACCTACAGTGGACTGCTGATGTACAATAATGTAAGATGGCTGAGCCGAGGCAAAGTTCTTGAGCGCTTTGTGGAGTGCTTTGAAGAAATTAAGGTATTTCTTGACGATAAGGATCTGGGAAACTTTCCTCAGCTTAATGATGATAAGTGGGTTAACACCCTGATGTTTTTTACAGATCTCTCTGTTCATATTAATGAACTGAACTTAAAGTTACAAGGTTTTGGCAAAAGTATTGACGTTATGTTTGGATACATAAAAGCTTTTGAAAGTAAAGTTAAAATTTTCAAGTGAGACGTAGAAACTAAAACTTATAAGTATTTTCCTCGAGTAACAAAGTATTTTGAGAAGGCCAGTGCAGCTGTACAAAATGAAATGGAACTCTTGCATATGAAGTACCAGCATGTTTTAGACTCATTACTTGACCAGTTTAGTGATAGATTTAGTCAATTTAGAAGTCTAGAACAGACCATGAAAATAATTAAGTATCCTGATGTAGTAGTCTACAGTAGTTTGGAATTAAATGGTTTCCAATGGATGCAAATTGATGATTTGGAGATGCAACTTGCAGAATTTCAAGACAGTATCTGGGCTCAGGTGTTTGTCGACTTCAGGTCAAAGCTTGAGAATCTGGAAAGGTACTGCTTGGAGAATCAAGAGGAGTGCCACTACGAACAGCAAATTTGGAGTGCCTGGAACTGACTACCAGACACTTTTAGCACCCTGAAAAATATAGCAATGGCTTTACTCACAATTTTTCCCTCTACATACTTTTGTGAGGCCTTATTCTCAGCGTTAAATAATATCAAAACCAACAAAAGAAACAGATTGACAGATGAAGTTAGTAGTGCTTGCTTGGGCCTGAAGTGTACAAAATACCAACCTTCAATTGAAGATTTAGCCAATGAAATTCAGCAACAAAAAAGTCACTAATAGGCAGGTTAGTTAAAGAATTCCCCCTCCCCCTCACTTATCTTAGTTCACGGCACCCCACACAAGCTAAATAATATCAAGACCAACAAAAGAAACCGACTGACGGATGAACGGAGAATTCACTAAGCAGGTAAGTTAAATATTTAGTTTTTGGTTTATTAAATACAATTATATATAACAATTATACATTTATGTTATTTAAACTATAAATATAGCGAAATAATGTTTTTTCCTCAAAGTGACACACTACCCGAGTTATGCTCAGTTTTTTGTCGAAGTTTGACACACCAAGCTCAAAAGGTTGCCCATCACTGGGGTGTATTAAGAAGTAGATGGGAGGTAGACAGAGAAGAGTCTTACATGTCATACTAAAAGGTATGCAGGGAATGTAGTTAATCAAAGCATAAGACAACCAGGTTGGGTTTTTTAGAGATTACATTGGTGGCAGTGTGGAGGATGGGCTGGAGTGGGGAGAGATTGGGGGCAAGGACAGTGGTCAGGAGCTTGATGAAGTAGTCTAAACAAGCAATAAGGAGGGTCTGAATTAAATAGGAATATTAAAGAAGGACGGGAGGGTTTGAATTTAAGGGATAATTCAGAAATGAGATTAAAAGGAATAGTGACTAAATGTGAGGAAAGTTAGAATTAAGTCAAGATTTCCTTATGTTTACCTTAATTTCAGAGATACTTAAAAGCTATGTTATTATGGAATATAGTTATCAATGTGCTGATGGAGAAACTGAGCCATGTGGTTACATAATTTGTACAATTAACCAGTGATAGATCAATTACTGTTATGTAAAGGGGAACTTCTAAACTAAAGTATTTACAGTTTTTTAGGTAGTTTTGACTGTGTGGCTTCCTCTGGTCAATTGGAAAGACTCTGAACAGTGCTGTTAGATTGATGATTTTGGCATGACAGTGGGAAAATGTCACTTAAAATGACTGGTTCAGATAACTAGGTGGTCATGAGAAAGAACTACAGTTTTGGGCAGCAGGATGAGGGGTAGGGGGCAGGTTTTGGCATGATCCAGTCTACCGGGAACCAGAGCATCCTTTCCCCTTTGAATCACAGTAAAACAGGTATGCAAAGGCTTTAATGATTTGCTGACCCATGGTATTCTCATGAGAGAGAAACAAATTTAAGACTGTAGCCAGTGGTTCAGGAAGGAGAACTCCAAAAGCATTTTCAGGTGAATAACATACCTCTTTGATCCCAGGGCATAAAAGTTGAACACATGGTACCTACAAGGACTGAGGATGTCTACAGTAAAACATACATACTTTTAGGATACTTAGAACATAGGTTTTTTAAAAAACCTTTTATTGATAATGTGTTGAAGGCAGGGGCAGGGTGGAGGGAGGCAAAAGCGGGGAGTGGGGGAATGGAGGACAGCTGTAATAGAATCAACAATAAAAAAAAAAACCTTTTTAATTGAAGTAGTAGAGGCCCGGTGCATAAAATTCGTGCATGGGGGAGTGGTGTCCCTCAGCCCAACCTGCACCCTCTCCAATCTGGGACCCCTCAGGGGATATCTGACTGCCGGTTTAGGCCCGATCCCTAGCAGTCCGACATCCCTCTCACAATCTGGGACTGTTGGCTCCTAACCACTATCCTGCCTTTCTGCCTGATTGCCCCTAACCACTTATGCCTGCCAGACTGATCACCCCCTAACTGCTCCCCTGCTAGCCTCATCACCCCCTAACTGCTCCCCTGCTGGCCCAATCGCCCCAACTGCCCTCCCCTGCTGGCCTGGTCACCCCCAACTTCCCTCCCCTGCCAGCCTGATCACCCCCTAACCACTCCCCTGCTTTCCCAATCGCTCCCAACTGCCCTCCCCTGCCATCCTGGTCGCCCCCAACTTCCCTCCTCTGCCAGCCTGATTTCACTCCTAATTG
The DNA here is from genome assembly GCF_027574615.1 of Eptesicus fuscus. Lineage (NCBI taxonomy): Eukaryota > Metazoa > Chordata > Mammalia > Chiroptera > Vespertilionidae > Eptesicus > Eptesicus fuscus. The sequence goes on along the minus strand of NC_072473.1, from coordinate 122,139,805 downwards.
CCCTCCCCTGCTGGCCTGATCTCGCCACCAACTGCCTTTACCTGCTGGCCTGATGGCCCCCAACTGCCCTCCCCTGTAAGCCTGGTCCCCTCAACTGCTCTCCCCTGCCAGCCTGATTGCCCCCAAATGCCCTCCTCTGCCGGCCTGATCTCACCCCCAACTGCCCTTCCCTGCCACCCTGATCGCCCCTAACTGCCTCTGCCTGCCTGATCACTCCTAATTGCCCTCCCCTGCTGGCCTGATCTTGCCCCCAAATGCCCTCCCCTTTAGGCCTGATCTCACCCCCAACTGCCCTCCTCTGCCGGCCAATTTGGTTTCTATGCCAGTCACCGTCAAAAGCTCTGCATCCTAGACAGCTATTGGCTCCTCACAGTTGACCCAGATTTGGTTCTAATTGGTTGGCTTCTATGCCAGTCAGCATCTCTAGGCCTATCAACGGGGCCTGATCAGCAGCCCTGGTGGAGGCCTGGAGAGAAATGGAGGCATGGCTGCTGACCAGGCCCGGAAAGAAAGAGAGAGGCAAGTGCTGATCAACAGCTGCCACAGAGGCTACAGATCAGACCCTGCTTCTCTCTTCAGGCCTCTCTCTGGGCCTGATTCACAGCCCCCTCAGAAGTCAGTGCTGGGTCACTGTGCCTGCAGCTGTAGCAGTCAGTGCTGGGTCACCATGGCAACCCAGCGCTGACTGCAGGACTGACTTCTGTTTGGTAGAGCCTCCCAGTCATTGCGGATGAGACAGACCCAGGGTGTTTATATATTAGGATAATATATATGCAGAGGTGTACACATATAATACGTTTACAGCTTGATAAAATTTCACAAACTGGTCCTAGCCAGTTTGGCTCAGAGGATAGAGCATTGGCCCACAAACTGAAGGGTCCCAGGTTTGATTCTGGTCAAGGGCACATACCTCAGTTGGAGGCTCAATCCCTGGCCCCAGTCAGGGCATGTGTGGGAGGCAACCAATCGATGTGTCTCTCTCCCATCGATGTTTCTCTCTCTATCTCTCCCCCTCCCTTCCACTCTCTCTAAAAATCAATAGAAAACTATCATTAAAAAATTCACAAACTGAAAACCAGCAATACAATAAATGTTATTGTCTTAGATTCATAATCAGAGCACTAATTGTTCGGGGCCATGCTGAGTCATGTGACTTCATTCATCTTAGTATATCCCCCATTGTGGAACACTGGGGCTAGCCTTTGAGTGCTGGAGTATTGTATAGCTGAAACTAAAATGGGATTTGGTGTCAGGAGACCAGGGTTCCTGGATCCACTAAAATGTTGCCAGCAGCCAGGGGAAGGAAGGCCCATTCTTGTATGAATCTTTGTGCATCAGGCTTCTAGTGAATTAATAAACAAAATAGAAACAGAAGCATGGATACATGGAACAGACTGACAACTGTCAGACGGGAGGGGGTTTGGGGGGCTGGATGAAAGAAGGTGAAGGGATTAACCAAAAAACATATCTATATAACACATAGACATAGCCAACAGTGTGATAATAGCCAGAGGGAAAGGGAGGTGGGGGCTAAGTGGAGTTAAGCAAAGGGAGGGGATGGGGATGGAAAGAGACTTTGCTCAGAGTGATGGGCACACAATGCAGTGTGCATATGATGTTTTATTGAGTTATACACTTGAAACTTGCATGGTTTTGCAAACCAATGTCACCCAAATAAATTAAATTAAAAATACTATAAACTATCTTTAAAAAACTGTAAATACTTTAGTTTAGAAATTCCCCTTTACATAGCAATAACTGATGTATCATTTACAAATAATTCCTAATTTTTCATTAAATAGGTCTCTCCAGGCCATTCTGAGACAACACTTCCTTAAGCATTTTGAGTCCAGCTTGAGTTGTTTTCCTTTGAGGGTAATAAAACTGTGTTTCTTTTCAATTATGCTATGATTTATATTTTTCCCTAGTTCACACTGACCTTATCCTTACCATCTTCCCTAGGTAATATCAATTACCAAAGGGGGCTAATACATTTAAGAAATAAGGTGTTTGCAGCCCTGAGTTTTGTGTAACAGCTGAACTCTTTTTCCAGAGGCACAATCACTTAAAGGCCAATATTTCTGGCTGCATCATGGGAAGCCATTGGTTTGTTTGTTTATGCAGAAACAAAGACCAGTGTGAATGGTGCCTAAGTGAGATAGTGATTGCCCTCCATGAAGGGACTGAATCATAGTGTCCAAAGGGCATTAAATCAATCTGGATTGTTGGAGTAGATGATTCACTTCCAAGCTGCTTTGATTAACAGCATTATTATTTCTCTGCTATCAACCAGACTTATTATGCTTTGTGTGAAGCAAGACTAATATGCTTGAAAACACTTGAAAGTGCTTGAAGCTTTCCAAGCTCCTAACATTTTATACACAACCTTGTATAAATGCTTGGTCTGAGGCCTATTTCTGGGTGCTTCAGAGCTATTAACTTCTTGCCTATAGAATAGAAAATGTGACTTCCCCTCTTTTGCTTTCTTAGCTTAGTGGCATAAATAAACTAGAAAAAACAAAGCATTCTGTCAACTTATTTGACTTTTTCAGAATGCCATTCACTCTGGCTATCATAGGCTGCTGTATCACATTTCAAATAGAGTCCACTTTCTAAAGCCTACATAAAGGATGAAAAAAACTGTCATGTTCCTACATTCTTATGGAAGGAAGAACTTTGGATTAAACATAATACTTGACTGTGAAACCATCTACATATGTCAGGGGGAAAGTCTGCTTCCTGAAGGCCCTGGGAATGATGGGAAATGTAATTGGAGTCTCTGGTGTCTGAGTTAGTGTGGCTGTGAATCAATTAAGCTAAGCACTTTGAATAACATTTTGTCTCATCTAGATGAAAAAGAATCCCAAGTGTGATGTGAGTTTGTAGGAAAAAAAGCATCTGTGTAAACTGGGTCCTGTAAGATCTTTATTTTGTGGAAATAAATTATTCTTTCATTGCTCCCTACCCTCTCATCTTTTCTCTTGTTTGATACTGGCTGAATTTGGAAGTAGGACAAGGATATCAATAAGAGACATGTAATTCCCTTTTGTTTGATTGTGCATCTTGAGATAAGAGCAATACTCAACTAGAATGGTTGCACATCTTTTTAAAAGAATTTGACTAGAAACAAACAACTCTTGGTTTCAAAGCCTTATTTTCCAGCATCTATCTGTTCACCTTTCTTGAAGGACTCCATCATTTTGTTGTGGAAATTGTTCCCTCTCTTTGCAAGATATTTTTAGGTCCTCAGGCCCAGACACTTCTTATTTCAGTAACTAGAAAATGAGAGGGAAGAAATATTGAGGATGTGATGGATAGGCCTGTGCTTTCGTTTTTCAGTTCTGAGATTCTCTTCTAGTTCCTTCTCTCCATTTTCTGGCAATCTCTAAATGGTGGAGGGGGACCAGACTATGTCTCATACCTGTACTTTTTTGTTTGCTCACATTATGTGCTGTTTGTTGTCCACAGCCTGCCTTCTACTTCTCCCCCATGTCCCCTACTGTCCAGAATGAATTGACATGTCCCATCTGTCCCATTGTGTACCACAGTCCCTCTGAAGTGAGAGAATACTTGGGAGTTCTATTTATTAATTTATATTCTGGAAAGACATCAGTGCATTAGTGTGCATTGGCTTGTTATGATCTATTGGTGGTGGTGAAGGACTACCCCTAAAGGAAGGGTTGCTTCTATTAACTTCAGGGCCTCTCTCATTTGTTACATATCATGCTTCAATGTAAATAAATAGGGTTGCTCCCAAAGAGAGCATTCCAACATTCTTGTCTCATTTTTCCTCCAAACTGGAGGTATTGACAGTTGTTTATATTAGGTGTGGGGGATGAGGGAGGAATGCAAGACATCTGGAAGTTCATTTAATGAAATCAAACCTATTGATTTTCTTTATTTTTATTTTTGTTCTTTTTTATTGTTTAAAGTATTACAAATAGTAGTATATATGTCTCCTTTTTTCCCCCAATTGACCTTCCCCCAGCCTCCCCTACCCCCCGGCACATGCCCTCACCCCACCTCCCCAGTGTCTTGTGTTCATTGGTTATGCTTATATGCATGCATACATGGTTAGTATTGGAGGGAAGTTTTCCATGTTGGGTGGGCCAGCTTGATCTTAGAACCCTCGATTTTCTTTCTCTTAGGAGATCTCTTACTCTCTTAGGATCTCTCTTACTCCTATATTGGCCTGAATCTTATGTTCTCAAATGTGGTTGAGAAACCTTGATTGCAGTTCCAATCCTCTCATTAACTACCTGTTGGGCCATTTCCTCAGTATGCTTATTTGTAAAAGTAAGGGGTTGACATAGATTACAGATCCCTAAGATCAAGCTTTCGGGCTCTCTGGCTTTTTGGTTTCATATTTGTGAGTCTTATGATTATGTCTGGTGGAAGGCATCATTGAGTCTCCAGAGACTGGTCCAACAGGTATTATGCAAGTTTTGAGGCCTTTTTAACTTGCTTTTTCTATTTCTGGGTTGTAAGATATAATAATAAGAAAAAATGATATCAGGTCCCTAACTATAAACTTAGTTTCCTAAATGAAGAACAAATAACCTAGTTTTGGAGGAAAAGGGAAAGCATCTGGAGTCTAAGAGTGTGAATCAGATTCCTTGGGGAATGGCATCCCAAGGGAAATGTCTAAGCTCAGCACCACTGAAATGAATAGGAGCTCAGAAATCATTGTGCTTTCCTCCCGAGATTGGGTAGCTTTACCTCTAGGAAGTCCTGGGAAGAGGGAGTCCTCATTCTGGACATGTTGGGGCATTGCCATGTGATACTACTTGTTCTGTCATAGTTATGGAATAAGTGGAGTTAAATTAGGAAAGACAGACTAGGAAATATTGAGTTAGCAATTCTGTTCAGCACTTTTCCACTGCCTTGGGGTTATTGGGTGGCTACATCTCCCTGTGTCCCCCATGAGCTCCTAGAGTTTTTAGAACAGGAGCAAGTGTCTCAGGCACTTCTGTAACTCCAGCATCTAGAACAGGACCTGGCACACAGTGGGTGTTCAATGAGTATCTTCTGAAAAATCTCTGATTCTCAAGTTGGAATCATACAGCTCCCATGCACTTTTTTTCATCTGTCAGAGTACTGATTACACTGTATTCTAGGTGCCATTGACTTGTATCTCTGCTCCACTACCTTGAAGCTAGGATTGTGTATTTCTTTTCTACCAGACTGACTGGCAAAGAGGAGATACTAAATAAATATTTGTTTGATGGTGTGTAGATGACTTTATTTTTGCAAAGAACCAAATGTTATGTGGTCATCTACCCTCCTACCTTTGTGACTCCTAGAAAAGCATTTTGCTAAATGCTTTGTCCTTGCCATTTGTTTAATCGCTGTTATCAGAGCAGTCCCTATACAGAGATGAATCAGACTTATCCTGCTTTGTCTGGAGGTGAGGAACCTCCAGAATTAAAACTTTACTATAAACTGAGGGCAAAATCTTAATGCAAATATTGGGACTTTAATCCTAAATCAGATAGCTCAGAAGTACACACATGAGATTTCCTTTTCTCCATTCTTTCTTCCCTGTATACCATTCCTGGATGTTTTTATATATCTGCCTTCTGTGCCCTTTCAGCCTTTAGATAGGAAGTGGCAGTATTGTAGCCTCTAGCTACTTTAGCAGCCTGGAGCCTTTCTGCCGAGAACTGCAGTATCAGCTCTCATTGAGGACTATTCATTTATGACACTATCAAACTAAATTCATGCCTAACAGTTGTAGTGGAGACTTGCTAGTAATGTTTTCCTCTTTCATTTTATAACTTGATTAGGCAACAGAGCTGATTAGGTAAGTTATGTTGTTGTTGTTGTTTTTCACTGACAAGAATGTTGTTTATTTCAGCCCTGCAATCTTTGGGGAAAATTTATTTTCAGTGATTGTTGCATAGCATTTGCATTAGTAGATATATCAGTTATGCTTTGTGTTATCTGTCTTGTGAGACTAACAATTATTCTAACAGGTAACATTGACAGTTCTACGTCTTGTCTCCACAGAATATGAACTCTCCTCAGAGATGTAAATGCTGGATTATTTGTGTTTCTGAAAAGGCTTGCCAAATATTCTAGGTGTAATCTTGTATTCATTGGAGTAAATGCTAGCTACTCTAATAGATAAACCCTGAACTCTCAGTGGTTTAAACCAATAAAGTTTCTTCCTTACTTATATTGCTTCTTCAAGTGGTGACCCAGGGACCCAAACTCCTTCCATCTTACAGCTCTGATATCTTTAACATGGAATTCTTAGGGTTGCTCTAGGGTTTATCTTTAGTCCAGCCAGCTGTAAGGAGAAAAGAACATGGAAGATATTATATAGGAGGTTCCTTAATGGGTCAGAACTGGAGATGTTTTATATCACTTTGGTCCATATTCCACTGGGCAAAAATCCCATTGATAGAATTAACTATAGGAGAAATGGTAAATGTGGTCTAGATATATGCCAAGGAGGAAAGGGAAACCTGTTTTCATGAACACATAATGTCTGTAACTAGTACCTCCATGGACACCACTAAAAAGCTAAACTATTCCTTTTACACTTGTATGCCTTCCACTGATGCAACAGAGCCACTGTGGAGCAGATGTATTGTTTCCCACTCCTATTATCTTTTGAACCATGCCCTTAGCTCTCAGAAGGAGCTAGATGCTAACCTGATTGATTGTAAAGGATTATTGAGGCAGAGGTCAAAATTCATTCACTGAATGCTATCTTAGGAAATGCTAAATCTACAGAAAATTACATCACTTGCAGCTTTTTCTTTACCACTTCCTCACAGGTTTGCTTAGAGGAGAGGAAACTGGGATCTCCCCCTGGTTCTTTTTTTTTTTTTATTGTTGAACATGTAGTGGCATTTTATTTATTTTTTTAAATTTTATTTTATTGTTTAAAGTATTACAAATAGTAGTACATATATCTCCTTCTTTTCCCCATTGACCTTTCCACAGCCTCCCCTACCCCCTGGCACATGCCCTCACCCCAACCCCCCAGTGTCTTATATGCATGCATACAAGTCCTTCGGTTGATCTCTTCCCCCCCCTCCCCAACACTCCCCAGCCTTCCCACTGTAATTTGACAGTCTGTTCGATACTTTACTGCCTCTGCATCTATCTTTTTATTCATCAGGTTATAATATTCTTTATTTTCCATAAATGAGTGAGATCATGTGGTATTTTTCTTTCATTGCCTGACTTATTTCACTTAGCATAATGCTCTCCAGGTCCATCCATGCTGCTGCAAATGGTAAGAATTCCTTCTTTTTTATAGCAGTGTAGTATTCCATTGTTTAGATGTACCATGGTTTTCTAATCCACTCATCTACTGATGGACATTTAGGCTGTTTCCAAATCTTAACTATTGTAAATTGTGCTGCTATGAACATAGTGGTGCATATATCCTTTCTGATTGGTGTTTCTAGCTTCTTGGGGTATATTCCTAGAAGTGGGATTTCTGGGTCAAATGGGAGTTCCACTTTTAGTTTTTTGAGGAAACTCCATACTGTTCTCTACAGTGGCTGCACCAGTCTGCATTCCCACCAGCAGTGCACCAGGGTGCCTTTTTCTCCACATCCTTGCCAGCACTTGAAAGTTTGTTGATGATAGCCATTCTGACAGGTGTGAAATGGTACTGCATTGTCCTTTTGATTTGCATCTCTCGGATAATTAGTGACTTTGAGCATGTTTTCATATGTCTCTTGGCCTTCCTTCTGTCTTCTTTCGAAAAGTATCTATTTAGGTCAGTTGCCCATTTTGTTTTATTGGATTGTTTATCTTCCTTTTGTTATGTTGTATGAGTTCCCTGTAAATGTTGGAGATTAAACCTTTATCGGTGATAACATTGGCAAATATGTTCTCCTATACAGTGGGCTTTCTTGTTGTTTTGTTGATGGTTTCTTTTGTTGTGAAAAAGCTTTTTATTTTGATGTAGTCTCATTTGTTTATTTTCTCTTTAGTTTCCATTGCCCTAGGAGTTGTATCAGTGAAGAAATTGCTTCGGCATATGTCTGAGATTTCACTGCCTATGGATTCCTCTAGTATTTTTATGGTTTCCTGTCTCATGTTTAAGTCCTTTATCCATTTTGAGTTTATTTTTGTGTATGGTATAAGTTGGTGGTCTAGTTTCATTTTTTTTTGCATGTATCTGTCCAATTTTCCCAATATCATTTATTGAAGAGACTGTCTTTACTCCATTGTATGTTCATGCCTCCTTTGTGCATAGTGGTTTGGGTCGATTTCTGGGTTCTCTGTTCTAATCCATTATCTATATGTCTGTTCTTGTGCCAGTACCAGATAGTTTTGAGAACAGTGGCTTTGTAATACAGCTTGAAATCTGGTATTGAGATCCCACCTACTTTGTTCTTCTTTCTCAGGATTGCTGTGGCTATTCGGGGTCTTTTTTAAATTTCAGATGAATTTTTGGAGAGTTCTTTCTAGGTCTGTGAAATATGCCATTGGTATTTTAATGGGGAGTGCATTGAATCTATAGATTGCTTTGGGTAGTATGGACATTTTAATGATGTTAATTCTACCAATCCATGAACATGGTATGTTCTTCAATCTGTTTATGTCTTCCTCTATCTCTTTTTTCAGTGTCCTGTGGTTTTCCGCATATAGGTCTTTTACCTCCTTAGTTAAGTTTATTCCTAGGTATCTTAATTTTTTTGGTATGTGGGATTGTTTTTTTAGTTTCTCTTTCTGAAAGTTCACTATTGGTGTATAGAAATTCCATAGATTTCCTGGTGTTAATTTTGTATCTTGCTACATTGCTGTATTCATTTATTAAGACTAATAATTTTTTGATGGAATCTTTAGGGTTTTTATGTACAATATTATGTCATCTGTGAATGTCTGAGATTTTACTGCCTATGTTTTCTTCTAGGATTTTTTAAGATTTTGAGTATTACATTAAAGTCTTTAATCCAGTTTGAGTTTATTCTTATATATGGTGTAAGATGGTGGTCTAGTTTCATTTTTTGCATGTATATTTACTAAAATTTATTGAATGGTTTACTGTGTGCTAGGTATTGTTTGAAGCATTGTACATACTAGTATACACCTTTAAATTTTCTCCACAGCCTGTAAGAGGCAGTAGGTACTATTATTATCTCTATTTTAGAGAAAGGAAACAGGCTCACTGAGAGGATCAGGACTATATCAGGGCATTAAAATGCTTTTTTGATTGATTGACTATTGAGATCTAGTTGTGGGGATGCTTGCACTAAGTTGGTGATTCATAAATGTTGATGAGCATCAAAATCACATGGAGGAGTTTAGTAATATGCAGATTCCTGGGCTCCAACCTATTGATTCTGATTTAGCAGGTCTAGTGTTGAATATTCAAGTTGGTGTGCCTGGGATTATATTTGGAACAATTGCCACACTATTGATTTTCTTCCTTGAGGAAAGGAAATGGTCATCTCTTGGCTCAAATATTTTGGTCTAGAATATTTGTAAAGAATAAAACATAACATTGATGCATTGTTTTTTATGTGTTCCTTCACCTTTGTACTCAGCATTGACAATTCTGACAAAATAGTGTTTTCCCCTATAATTCTTTTAATAGTTATTTTGTCAAAATAATGTCTTTCTCCTGCTAGTGTTATATCACTTCATACTGTCCAGTATTTTGTAAGTTCTGTGTCTTTTTCAGACCAAAATGTATTCATAAGTTGTGCTCATATAATATTCGTGTGATTTGAAGTGAAAGATCCAGTCAAACAACCTCATGTTTTTTTTTGTATGTGTTTCTCTTCCCTTGTGGAGTTAACTTCTTTCTTTAATAGATTTTCTTTGTTGTAGACATACTCTATGTGCATTATGAAGAAACTATTAGTATGGGCGTTAAAAATAATTAAGTCCTTACAAATTCCAGTTATGAAGTAAAAAAGTCATGGGGTTGTAATGTACAGCATGATGACTACAGTTAAAAATAGTGGATTGCATATTTGAAAGTTGCTAAGAGAGTACATATTAAAAGTCCTCATTACAAGAAAAACTTTTTCATAGCTATGTATGGTAATGAATGTTAACTAGACTTATTATGGTGATAATTCACAATATTCCATACAAATATTGAATCATTATGTTGTACACCTAAGACTAATATAATGTTGTATATCAGTTATTCTATATAATAAAAAGGTAATATGCAAATTGACTGAACAGGGGAACGAATGGTAGCTATGATGCGCACTGACCACCAGGGGGCAGATGCTCAATGCAGGAGCTGCCCCCTGATGGTCAGGGTGCTCCCCCTCAGCCAGAAACCAGGCTCAAGGCTCATGGCTGGCATGCACAGCGGCAGTGGTGGGAGCCTCTCCCGCCTCTGCAGCAGCGCTAAGGATGTGGGACTGATGGCTTAGGAGTGGGGAATGGGCCTAAGCCCTCAGTCAGACATCCCCGAGGGCTCCTGGACTGCGAGAGGGCACAGGCTGGACTGAGGGACTCCCCCAAATGCACGAATCTTGTGCACCAGGCCTCTAGTACCTTAATAAAAATGATGGAGTTATGAAGCTGATGAGACCTGAAGATATCTTCTGACAGCCACTGCATTCAGTCAGATAAATATTTATTCTACTCAAGTAAGTAGTCATCTCATCACTTTTTCAGTATTATTTTGATATTTAGTCACATTTTGTCTCCACAATTAGGATGTTCTTCCTCATTTCCAACCTTGAGTTTTCTTACAAGAATAGCATAAATTGTGGCCTTTCCTTTTATCTTCTTAGACAATGATTTATATATATGTAGTGTATGCCTTGACATTAAACTTTAAAATTGCTCTGAGCTATCCATGCTCTGTGAGCTGTAGATGCCTCAGCAGACTCCCAGGATTCTATTCTTTGGTTCCTCAACTTCATCTTTTATCTCTATTTCCAGTTTTGTTCTTACCCTTTGAACCCTTGAGCAATGTTTCAGACTTGTATGTATGAATATTCAGACCAAAGTCTGGAAGCCTTTGTTACAGCTTCTGGATATGTATGGTATGGGTGAGATAATGAATATCATCATCACTAACATTAACAGCATTTACTATGTGTTAGGCACTGATCCAGGACCTTTATATTTATTATCTCATTTATACCTCATAAAACTGCATAATATAGGTATCTCTGCATCCCATTTTATAGAAGGAGAAGTAGAGACTTGTAGAGGCCAAGCAGCTTGCTCAGTTTCACATAACTAGTGAAGAGTAGAGCCAGAATTTGAGTTTATGTCTGATGCTTGAGTTTTTGCTTTCAGCCACTATGCTCTACTGTCTCCCTAGAGAGCCTTAGATAGAAGGTATAACTTATTTCATTCCGAGGGTAGAGACACAGACAGAAGACAGAATTAAACACGTCTTTCTATTTGCCAACATGGGCAAAATGTGAACCAGAAGATTTCTGTGGGGTTGGCATAAATTGTCAAATTTTCTTTTGGTATGTCTTTAGAAGAATCATTTTGCATTGGCCTTGCTGACCAGGACTTTTGACTAAAAGCTCCATAAGACTCTATGCAATTTGAAACCATATATGAAAAAGGGGAGTAAGATGGTGCTTAGGTGTGGTAACATAAATTATATTGGGTTCATCTCAGTTGTCTCCTAAAGAGATTTTTGAAATATGTCCCATAAGTTTTCTCAGATATGGTGCTAATGACTTTATTTTTGTGTTAAGGTAGAGTTTCTCTCTTGGCTTACATTTTGTCTAAATACTCAAATTTCTCCTCTCCTGACCCTATCTTAGTAGAACTACTACTTTTTAATCTCTGCAAGGCTCTTGAATCCATAAACCAAAAAGCACTTTGAGATCAATATTCATAAAAATAAGCCCTATGCCGGGCCATAAAAACACACCTTAACAAATTAAAATAATTTAAGTTATTGAAAGTATACTATCTGACTATAATAAAATTAGAAATCAGTAACAAGAAAACATAAAATCACTCAGAAATTATATAACATATTCCTAAATAATCCACAGGTTAAAGAGCAAATATCAGGGAAATAATTTGAACTGAATGAAAATAAAAATACAATATATTAAAATGTGTGGCATGTCTCTAAAGCAGTGCTTAAATAGAAAGAGTACTAAATGCTTAAAATAAAAAAGAGAAAAGATCTCAAATCAAGTATCTTCTACCTTAAGAAACTTCAAAAAGAAGAGCAAATTAAACCCAAAGAAAGTAGAGGAAAGAATAATGGATAAAATGGAAAACAGAACATCAATAGAGAAAAATCAGTAAAACCAAAAACTGATTTTTTTAAGATTCACAAAATTGATTGAGCTCTAGCATGACTGACAAAGAAAAGGAGAGAAACACAAATGACTAACATCAGAAATAATGTTACAGACCCCACAGACAATAAAAGGACTGAAGATTTGGATGGTTTTACTAGAGGATTCTACCATTTAACAATGACACAAAATTATAGAAAACTACAGACTAATATTCTCCATGAATATAGAGGCAAAAATCCTTAACAAAATATTAGCAAGTCTAATCCAGCATTCGAGGAATGCAAAACTGGTTCAATAATCAAAAATCAATCAATATAACCTATCATATCAACAGTCTAAATAAGAGAATCCACATGAGCTTATCAATTGATCCAGATTTAAAAAAATATATCCAGCATCCATTCATGATAGAAGCTCTCAGCACACTGGAAATAGAGGGACTTACTCAATCTGACAAAAGGTAAGCCACAAAATACTTACAGTTGACATACTTAATGGTAAAGAGATTGAATGCATTCCTTCTAAGATTGGGAACAAAGCATGGATTTCCATTCTCACCACTCGTATTCATCATTGTATTATACTGGAAGTCCTAGCCAGTGCAATAAGGAAAGAAAAAGTTATAAAAGGCATTCAGATTTAAAAAGAGGCAATAAAATTATCCCTGTATGCAAACATGATTTTCCATGTATAAAAGTCCAATAAATGTACACTAAAACTCAGCAGACATTATCAAGATCACAGGATACATGGTTGACACACAAAAATCAATGTTATTTGTATATACTAGCATTGAACAATTAGAGATGGAAAATTTTAAATATAATACTATTTAAAATAGCACCAAATGAAATAATGTATAAATCTAATGAAATATGTATTGAATCTATATACTGAGATACACAAACTGCTGATTAAAAAAAATCAAAGAAGACTTAAATAAATGTTAAGATATACCATACTCATACATTGGAAGATAAACATAGTAAAATTGTCAGTTTCACCTAAACTAATGTGTACATTGAATTATTACATTTCAATCAGAATTCCAGCAGTATTTTTATTTATGTAGACAAGTTGATTCTAAATTATATAGAAAGCAAAGGAAATGGAATTGCCAAACAATTTTGAAAATAAAGAATAAAGTTGAATAAACCACACTACCTAATTTTAAGACTTACTATAAGGCAGTTCTCAGCAGTTTGATTATGATGTATCTGAGCATGGATTTCTTTAGATTTATCCTGTTTCTGACTTGCTGAGCTTCTTGAATCTGTAGGTCTATATTTTTTTGCTAAATTTTGGAAGTTTTAAGCCATTATTGCTTTAGATATTTGTTCTGTGCCATACTGTATTATTGATTCCTTCTAGTGAGTTTTTAAAACTTTGTCACTTTTGAATTTTTCAGTTCTGAAATTTCCATTTTGATTTTCCTTATTTTATAGTTTTTGAGATGCTCTATAGTTCATTCAAAATTTGTCTTTCTCATAAAATTGCGATTTTCCTAGTTCTTTTGCTGAGTAATTTTTTTTCCTTTATTGATTAAGGCATTACAAAGTGTCCTTATCTCCCCATGGTCCTCCCACCCCCTCAATCCTGCCCTCACGCTCACTCTCACCCCCTGTTGTCTGTGTCCATTGCTTATGCTTATACGCATGCATACACGTCCTTTGGCTGATCTGTCCCCCTTATCCCCTTGCTGAGTAATTTTGAATTCTATCTTGTACATTTTCAATGTTATGAATCTCTAGATATTGTTTAAATCCATGGAGAATGTTTATGTTTTTATTTTGGCAGGCGATTTACCAGTTGGGTCTGGGCTGCAAGTTCTGACCTGATTTCTGTAATTTTGCTTTCAGTGTTAGTTCCATTTTCAAAGACTTTGCAGTGCTATTTGTATCTATCCTGTCCAGTGGCCAGTATGGAACTTGGGCAGTGGTCTATCCTGGAGTGGTCTATCAAAATTTTGGCTTTATGACTCAGTGATTCCACTTCTGGGAATATATCCAAAGAAACTCGAAAACAGTAATTTAAAAAAATATGCTCCCCTCTGTTCATTACAGCATTATTCACAATAGCCAAGATTTGGAAGTGCCCAAGTGCCCATCAGTAAATGAGTGGATTAAAAAAAATCTTTGATACATTGTGACAGCATGGATGGACCTGGAGAGCATTATGCTAAATGAGAAAAACCAATCAGAGAAAGGCAAGTATCATATGATTTCAGTTATATCTGGAATCTAACAAACAAAATAGGGACAGACTCATAGATAGAGAACAGACTGTCAGCTATGAGAGGGGACAGGATTTCGGGGCTGGGTGAAAAAGGTGAAAGGATTAAGAAAAACAAACAAAAAACTCCTCACAGACACAGAAATTTTTTGGTATGTACTTTTGGAGTAGATCCACCTATGCATAGCTTGGTAATGAACCCAGGAGTTTATAAACAACAGGTTTCGGGGCCAGGACACTTTGCTGAGTTTCTTTTTCTACTATATCCCCTGTACTTTCTTATTCTTTGAGTCTTCCCTTTTGGTCCTCTGGCCAGAAAATTGGCCTTAATTATTCCATTTTGCTGTGCATTTCTTAACAGCTGTGCTCACATCTGGGCCAAGTGATGGAAGAGCACACAGAGGAAAAAACAACAGTGGGGTTCCCAATTCTCTTGGGACCACTGCTCCTCTGACCTACCCTCAGTGTTTTCCTGCTCTCGAGCCCCCACTGTTGCTGCTACTGCTGCCTTCTTTTTGGAATTGCCTGGTGGCTTGAGGGCTTGGGTATGGCAGAACAAAGAAAAGGGGAGGAAAATAAAATAAAATAGTAAAAAGGGATTTCTTCCAATGTATCTGGGTGTCAGGAGATTCCTTTCCACACTTTGAACCTGATCTAGGGGGCTTTCTCCTGTCCTGACCTGGTGTCTAATTCTGGGTTTCAGGCTGTCTTTGATTTAGGCCAGAAGAGGGCATGAGTTTGGGGTGGGGGGCAATGGGGAGATAAGGACACATATGTAATACCTTAATCAATAAAGAAAAACAATAAAAAATAAAATGAGAAAAAAACCTGTTTTCTTTAAAAAAAAAGAAGAGTGTTTAGTAAAATAAGTGGAATAAACAAAATAATATTTTAAAAATTATTAGCTATGCTAGGAAAATAACTTGTAGTTAGTTAAAAAAGATTATTTTGCAATATCAGGTATTATTGCTAGTACTTTTCCATTCTTTGGTAAAAGTAAAGAGACCCGATTCCAGGTGAAATAGAATATATAAGAAAATATTGTTCCTACTCTAATTTGAACTCCCAGTAGATTTTTGGGTTGAAATTTTGGAGACCAAGTTCAAGTCCTGACTTAGTAACTGGGTGGCTTAGAATAAACAACTTAACCTTTCTGTTCCAAGGTCAGCAAAAGAGAGGCATCTAATTAGATCATCACCAAAGTTACTTTCTACATTACACTTCTATGACTCTAGGGCTTACAAAAGTCTGGAAAAAAATAGAAAACTTCAACTGAAAATATGTCAAGAGCTAAGAGATCTCCTCAACCTGGTTAACCAATATTTTTTGAGTGATATGTGCATGGTGATCATTATGCATGAGTAAAAGATTCCTCAAAGTGAAACGTAGACCAGTGGGATTTAAATGTAACAGTATTAGAAGATAAACAATATTTTCAGGTCCCACATTAAAAGAATATATAAATAAAATAAAATAAAATATTGTTCATGCTTTAAAAAAATAGGCAGCTCAGTACTAGTTCAGTGGTACTTTTAATTCTGGTCTTCTTCCCAAATCTGACTATTACTTTTTCCTCAAATAGCTGTTCCCTTCCTTCTGTCCAGGTGCATTTAGTGGAAAAAGCAGGTTGGACTGTGATTACTCCATCTTATTCAGACCTAGAATCTGTTCTATGACCATTTTGCTCAGGGAAGTGAGCTGAGAGACTCTAGTTGGGATCTTTGTTGAAAGCAGCTTTCTACACCTATGTTCAGATTAGAATTAAAGAGGTACAGTATTCTCCACAGAGTGTGTATTGAGTAGAGCTAGTAGCTGAGGTAAGAGAAATAGAAAACTACAAGAGTATTACAGGTGTGTTTCCAGTGCCCACTCTAATCTAACTCTACATACATGCAGTTTCTAATTCTCATAAGTACTAGCTCCAGCTGCATGCCTACTGGAGGGGTCAAGGGCTATAGGCTAATGGATGTTGGCATGTGTTTATTTAAAGAGGTGGCTAGTATTTGTCAGAGTTGCTGGTAAATTAATGTTTATTTTTTTCCTTGCTTGTGAAAACCAGACATAATGAGATTCAGAAATACCAGGCTTATAAATATGAATAGGTTCAGTGTCTCTTCTCTCCTAACTGAGATTCCACTTTGTAATTATCAACTTTCATTGCAGAAATAGTGTCATTATTGGTTTTCCTACCCATCCATTCAGGGGAATACAGACTATGAGGTAGAGATAACTTAATCACTTCAAGATTAATTAATTGCCTCTGGACTTGGGTATTTTCCACCCCCCTCCCCTGAGTCAACTCAGAAATCCCTGTGTGGATCATGGAGTGGCAAAAGGCACCAGAAGCCCCCATGCTGAGATGGATCTTGTAGCTAATTTTGAAAATTTGGCATAAAAGGCCCTATGGCATCTACACTTCTAACCTGCATGGTGTTGCCTGAATATAGAATTATAGAGTCATTTATCCAAGCTGAAAGGGCCTATAGGGATTCTCAGACCTATAGGCAATCTGATATTGGGGTACAATCCCTTCATTATACAAATGGAGGAAGTGACTTGTTGAAAGTCATATGAAAGGCAGTGGCAGCTCTGAGCATAGAACACTTTCTCCTTGACTTCCTGTATATCCTTTGCTCTTTATATTATACTTTCCAAGGACCTTAAGGAGAAATCAAGTGCCATAAGAGTATGCAACCCCTGTCTATAGATCAGTCAGTAACAAGAGCAGATAATAGCATCACTCTTCAAATGGGAAAGATGAGAGAGGTTATTAAGCTCTACCAATTCTCATGACCTCTGGGTAAGATAGGAAATCATTGTTCCTATTTAACTAAGAAGGAAACTCAAGCCCAGCTATATTGAGGTCCAAGTCAGAATAAAATTCAAAGTCTGAATTAGAACTTATTTTTCTTAACTTTTCTTATGACTTATTCATGGATCAATTTCTGATTCTTACGGTGATGTCAGGTTTTATTAAAAGAATCAGATACTGCAGTATAAAAACAACTGTATGGAACCTTCTACTATGTACAGTGTTATTCTTGATTATTAACACAAGTCTAATTACCTCTATGAGCTTTTTTACTGACCTTTTGCCATACTAATAAAATGCTTTATTGGGTCTGTGTGTAGACAAAACTAAAGAGTATGAATAGAGTGAGCCTGCCTGGGGATGAAAGACCATACATAGAAGGTTGTGATTTTAGGTGAATCAGTTAATCTCTCTGTGTCTTAGGCTCTGCTCTACACCATGAGGATTTTGGCACTTTAGGATTTAGTCTAGCTCTGAAATTTTGTGCTTCTGTGATTTTTGTTTCCTTGGGAATTGTCTCTAATGTTTACTTCTTGTCCTTTGCTGCATCATCCTCCCCTTTCATTAAAATGTGTGAAGTTGTGGTTTGTGTAGGGAATGAGGGAATAATTTAATGAAATTACTGTTCTGAGTTGTTTACCTATGTCTGTCACAATTTAACAGAAAATCCTCTAAAAATTCTGAGTGACTTTTCTATTGAGAAGGTTATTTCCTAGAGGATAGATGTGGTGATAGTGAACAAATATTAGACATGCAGTAATTTATAAATTATCTCCCCCAAACAAAGCAAAACCATATATAATCTTAATTCTACTCGGTATTCTAGTAATTCTGGATGGATAAGCAGGAATTGTTTGTATTCATTTTTTTTTTCTTCTCCTACCAATGGACAGAGGTCTCACAGCTTTTCCTTTGACCTTCTCAGGATTTGAAAGTACTGTGTCTGAAAAGATCTAGTGTTTATAAAAGCCAGTACCTGTAAGAAATCACTTGAAAGAAAGAATTCTGGTCTGCTTATACAAGAATAAGGCAATGAATTGAGATCTGCATTGTAAGTATGTGTTTTGTGCAGTTAAAACATCTTTTTATTTTGGAACAACTTTAGATTTACAGAAAAATTACGAAGATAGTACCAAGAGTTCCTATAAACCACACAGGTAGTTTTCCCTATTATCAACATATTCCATTAGTATTGTTATAGTAGATAGGTACTTAGATATTAACCAAAAGGGAGGGAGCTGCCCTAGCCAGTTTGGCTCAGTGGATAGAGTGTCGGACTGCAGACTGAAGGGTCCTGGGTTGGATTCTGGTCAAGGGCACATGCCCAGGTTGTGGGTTTGATACCCAGTAGGAGGTGTGCAGCAAATCAATGATTCTCTCTCATCATTGATGTTTCTATCTCTGTCTCCCTCTCCCTTCCCCTCTGAAGTAAATAAAAATATGTTAAAAAACAAAACAAGAGCAAAAGGGAGGGAGCTAACCAATCAGAAATATATATCTGATTAAGCTTTACAGTCACCTAGGGAGTCCACCCCACTAATTAGGGGAGAAAGAAGATGGTGCAGCGGGAAGTACTTTCACTGGGTGCATGTATAGTAGGATCCAAAATGGTCACTATAAATGGGAGGAGACTAACCTGGGAAAATCTGGGGGAAAGATTGCATAGGATAAGGACGCAAGTCTAGGAAAAGTGAGGAAAGATATTGGATAGTTCAGAAGAAAGCCTGCTCTCTCCTAAGCCCAAGGAAATAGAGGGAAGCTTAACAAAGGCCCCAGTCTCTCATTGGTAACTGCACTGGCCAAAGCGCAGCCAGGAGCAGAGATTGAGCTGGACTATGGGAGACTTATGTGCTGGGGTAATG
This sequence comes from Eptesicus fuscus, assembly GCF_027574615.1. Lineage (NCBI taxonomy): Eukaryota > Metazoa > Chordata > Mammalia > Chiroptera > Vespertilionidae > Eptesicus > Eptesicus fuscus. Next base: position 122,120,672 of record NC_072473.1, on the reverse strand, counting down.
GCACTGCAGCTTTGGGTCCAGACCCTTCTGGGCCTGGTGGGCACAAGTACAGGCCTGCAGCCCCAGAAGCTGAACCACCTGGTTGTGGATGAGACATCAGGCGTGGTGTATCTGGGGGCAGATCAACAACATGGACCAGCTTCTGATGCTGGACCCACCAGGGAAATGCCTCGTCGAGTATGACAGTATTTTCAAGGGTGCTCTAATAAATTTTGCCACTATTGCTTAAAATCCTCCTATGTGTGTGTTCCTGAAATTCATTTACTACAAGAATGTGGAAGAACCTATTTTCTCTGGTAACAGCATGGCACATTGGTCACAATTTATTAACCAGTACTGATATACCATCAGCTAAAGTCCATACTTTATTCAGATGTTCTTATTTTTTTTTTACTTAATATCCTTTCTCCATTCCAGTGCTGGGGTTCTTTTCCAAGCCTTACAAAGGGTTCAGCATTCTGGAGAAAGGGGCTATGAGTAGATGATTAAGAAGGAGTCCAAGGAGAAACCAAGATGGCGGCATAGGTTAAACACCTAACCTGCAGCCGGGCACAACAATTTCAAAAATACAACTAGAGGTCAGAACGGACATCGTCCAGAACCACAGGAAAGTTGGTGGACTGAAATGCCCACAGCTGGGGGGAAGGAGAAGGCCACGGGGACAGTCGGGGAAGCCGTAAAAGCCTGAGGTATGGAGAAACGGGCGGAGACACGAGCACACGCGCCTGCGGGGAGGATGGAACCGGAGAGGAGGGGGCGGCTGATGACCTGGCCGGAGTTCACTGGCAGGAAGGAGATAAAGGCTCCGGAGTGCGCTGAGCACCGGCTCCGATTGCACTGAACCCCATTCCGGGTGAAACCCTGGGAAACTCACTCACTTTCGCAACTCCGCCGCCCCCGCAGGCCGCCCTGCCCGGGACGCTGGGGACGCCGCCGCAGCGGCGGCGCCCGGAGCCCGGCGGTCTCCCAGCACCCGTCCCCGCCGCGCAGCCCCCGCGCGCCTGGTGCCGCGGGCCGCGCGCCCCGCACACCGGACAGAGGCCCGGGCGCCCTCTCCGTGCACCTCCCGGCGGCTCTAGACTTCAGTAGAGTTGACTGAATTCAAGGGATTAAGAAGTATAAATTGGGGGGACACCGCGGCGGCGGCGACGTCCGGAACGCGGCGATGGCGGTGCCTGGAGCTCGGCGGCCGCCCAGCGCCCGTCCCAGCCGCGCGGCCCTCGCGCGCCTGGTTCCGCGGGACGCGCGCACCGCGCACCGGACGGAGGCCCGGGCGCCCTTTCCGTGCACCTCCCGGCGGCGCTAGACTTCAGTAGAGTTGACTGAAATGAAGGGATTAAGAAGTACAAATTAAGAAGTTTGAAAAAGATGGCGGCGGAGGTTAAAGGCTGTTCTGTTGCCTCGCACCCAGCGATATCGGAGGGGATGAGGTGTGGAGGTGCGTGGGTCTGGCTGGTGGCGGGGGAAAGGGGCTTTTGTTCCAAACCTAAGGGAGATTAGCTCTCCATCACCCTGAAACCCATCTTCTGGCGAACCCCGGGAGACCCAGATGCCTGCGGGGAGAGCCGGGACTCTTGCGGAGGTGCGCCCAGCAATCAGTGCTTGCTGCGCTGGAGTGCGGAACGAGGGGACTTAGATACCTGGAAGGCAGAAGGACCAGACTCACAGCCATCGAGGCTCGCCGCACCATGGCCTGTTGGCGCCCTGAGACCCCGCCCCGCCCTGGGACCCGCCCCGCACGTTTTGAAGACCTGCCCCGCAAGTCTTGCAGGCACACCTGCGCCCCAAGCAACGGCTTATGCATGTGGGTGGCCTGCCCTCTGGCAGCGGACCAGATGATCTGCTGTTCTAGTCGGACTGCTCCAGGGCCACTCAGACAGGAGGAAGAAACTACAGTTTTTGCTGTAATCCTTGCTGAGTGCCTAAGGCAGTAGCTGATCTACACCCCATTGGAGACCCAGAAACGAGGGCATCTAGTGGTCTGTGGGAGATGACACCAGATTTCAACCACGTGCATAAGGGACACATTCAACGGGAATATTCAGTGAGCGCCAAAGCTTTGCTGCACCAAGACCCGGCCCATAAACGTGTCTCCTGCACAGCAACTCTTCCTTTATAGACAAAGAGAGCCCCCCCAGTGACACCAACAACAATCAAGACTTAACTATACAAAGAAGGACCAAGATGGAGGCATAGGGCGGAAGCCTGATTGTTGCCTACCACAACAACTTTGAGACTACGACAAGAGAGCAGAGCAGACACCATCCAAGACCACCATAGGGCTGGCTGAGTAGATGCTCTACAACTAGAATAAAAGAGGGGTATGTGGGATGATGCTGATGCCGGTGACCCAAAGACCACACTTTAAGAACTATGGCTCAGGCGACACAAAAGAACTATGGCTCAGGCGATACAACAGCGGCCTGGAACGTGCTCGGCGCAGTTCCCCCGGCGGTCTCCGGCTGAGGGGACGGCTCCACTGGCAGCCAAGCACGGACAGACGAGCCCCTATGAGACATGGGGTGGGAGACTCCGCGCTTGCTGACCTCCGAGTCCGTCAAGAATCTCAACGCCCCGGAAGCGGCCAGGTGCGCATGCTCGGCGACCGGCCACCGATGCAGACCCAAGGGCCGACGCAGCGACGCCAGACCGGCCCACCGCCATGCACCGGGCGCACCGGAGCTTCGCCGAGCCGCCGCCCGACGAGTTCTGCAGCAGCCATACTGGAGCTCTGGAAGGATGGCCAGGGGAATTGCTGAGGGGGGATTGACCGGCAGGAATTGGGATCGGGAAAACGGGGCCCCGCTGAGACCCGGGTGCGGGCGGGGTTGCGCGCCTCTGGGCTAGGGTGTGGTCACACGCCTCTGGGTATAAGTGAGGCCTCACGTCCCTGGGTCTAGGTGAGGCCACATGCCCCTGGGTCCAGGTGAGGCCGGACTCCGGGTCCGGGTGAGGCCATGTGCCCCTGGACCCGGATGACGCTGGATCCCGTGCCCGGGCGAGGCCAAGCGCCCCTGGGTCTGGGAGAGCCCACACACCCCTGGGTCCAGGCGAGACTATGTGTCCCTGGATCCGGGTGAGACCTCATGCACCTAGGCCTGGGTGAGGTCACGTGCCCCGGGGTCTGAGAGGCCAAGCGTCCCTGGGTCCGGGTGAGACCATGTGTCCCTGGATCCGGGTGAGGCCGCGTGCACCTAGGCCCGGGTGAGCCCAAGTGGCCCTGGGTCTGGGAGAGGCCAAGCGTCCCTGGGTCCGGGTGAGACCATGTGTCCCTGGAGCCGGATGAGGCCTCGTGCACCTAGGCCCGGGTGAGGCCACGTGCCCCTGGGTCTGGGAGAGGCCAAGCGTCCCTGGGTCCGGGTGAGACCATGTGTCCCTGGATCCGGGTGAGGCCTCGTGCACCTAGGCCCGGGTGAGCCCAAGTGGCCCTGGGTCTGGAAGAGGCCAAGCGTCCCTGGGTCCGGGTGAAACCATGTGTCCCTGGATCCGGGTGAGGCCTCGTGCACCTAGGCCCGGGTGAGGCCACGTGCCCCTGGGTCTGGGAGAGGCCAAGCATCCCTGGATCCGGGTGAGACCATGTGTCCCAGGATCCGGGTGAGGCCTCGTGCACCAAGGCCCGGGTGAGCCCAAGTGGCCCTGGGTCTGGGAGAGGCCAAGCGTCCCTGGGTCCGGGTGAGACCATGCGTCCCTGGATCCGGATGAGGCCTTGTGCACCTATGCCCGGGTGAGCCCAAGTGGCCCTGGGTATGGGAGAGGCCAAGCGTCCCTGGGTCCGGGTGAGACCATGTGTCCCTGGATCCGGGTGAGGCCTCGTGCACCTAGGCCCGGGTGAGGCCACGTGCCCCTGGGTCTGGGAGAGGCTAAGCGTCCCTGGGTCCGGGTGAGACCATGTGTCCCTGGATCTGGGTGAGGCCTCGTGCACCTAGGCCCGGGTGAGCCCAAGTGGCCCTGGGTCTGGGAGTGGCCAAACGTTCCTGGGTCTGGGTGAGACCATGTGTCCCTGGATCCGGGTGAGGCCTCGTGCACCTAGGCCCGGGTGAGCCCAAGTGGCCCTGGGTCTGGGAGAGGCCAAGCGTCCCTGGGTCCGGGTGAGACCATGTGTCCCAGGATCCGGGTGAGGCCTCGTGCACCTAGGCCCGGGTGAGCCCAAGTGGCCCTGGGTCTGGGAGAGGCCAAGCGTCCCTGGGACCGGGTGAGACCAAGTGTCCCTGGATCCGGATGAGGCCTCGTGCACCTAGGCCCGGGTGAGCCCAAGTGGCCCTGGGTCTGGGAGAGGCCAAGCGTCCCTGGGTCCGGGTGAGACCATGTGTCCCAGGATCCGGGTGAGGCCTCGTGCACCTAGGCCCGGGTGAGCCCAAGTGGCCCTGGGTCTGGGAGAGGCCAAGCGTCCCTGGGTCCGGGTGAGACCAAGAGACCCTGGATCCGGATGACGCCTCGTGCACCTAGGCCCGGGTGAGCCCAAGTGGCCCTGGGTCTGGGAGAGGCCAAGCGTCCCTGGGTCCGGGTGAGACCATGTGTCCCTGGATCCGGGTGAGGCCTCGTGCACCTAGGCCCGGGTGAGCCCAAGTGGCCCTGGGTCTGGGAGAGGCCAAGCGTCCCTGGGTCCGGGTGAGACCATGCGTCCCTGGATCCGGATGAGGCCTTGTGCACCTATGCCCGGGTGAGCCCAAGTGGCCCTGGGTATGGGAGAGGCCAAGCGTCCCTGGGTCCGGGTGAGACCATGTGTCCCTGGATCCGGGTGAGGCCTCGTGCACCTAGGCCCGGGTGAGGCCACGTGCCCCTGGGTCTGGGAGAGGCTAAGCGTCCCTGGGTCCGGGTGAGACCATGTGTCCCTGGATCTGGGTGAGGCCTCGTGCACCTAGGCCCGGGTGAGCCCAAGTGGCCCTGGGTCTGGGAGTGGCCAAACGTTCCTGGGTCTGGGTGAGACCATGTGTCCCTGGATCCGGGTGAGGCCTCGTGCACCTAGGCCCGGGTGAGCCCAAGTGGCCCTGGGTCTGGGAGAGGCCAAGCGTCCCTGGGTCCGGGTGAGACCATGTGTCCCAGGATCCGGGTGAGGCCTCGTGCACCTAGGCCCGGGTGAGCCCAAGTGGCCCTGGGTCTGGGAGAGGCCAAGCGTCCCTGGGTCCGGGTGAGACCAAGTGTCCCTGGATCCGGATGAGGCCTCGTGCACCTAGGCCCGGGTGAGCCCAAGTGGCCCTGGGTCTGGGAGAGGCCAAGCGTCCCTGGGTCCGGGTGAGACCATGTGTCCCAGGATCCGGGTGAGGCCTCGTGCACCTAGGCCCGGGTGAGCCCAAGTGGCCCTGGGTCTGGGAGAGGCCAAGCGTCCCTGGGTCCGGGTGAGACCAAGTGTCCCTGGATCCGGATGAGGCCTCGTGCACCTAGGCCCGGGTGAGCCCAAGTGGCCCTGGGTCTGGGAGAGGCCAAGCGTCCCTGGGTCCGGGTGAGACCATGTGTCCCTGGATCCGGGTGAGGCCTCGTGCACCTAGGCCCGGGTGAGCCCAAGTGGCCCTGGGTCTGGGAGAGGCCAAGCATCCCTGGGTCCGGGTGAGACCATGTGTCCCAGGATCCGGGTGAGGCCTCGTGCACCTAGGCCCGGGTGAGCCCAAGTGGCCCTGGGTCTGGGAGAGGCCAAGCGTCCCTGGGTCCGGGTGAGACCATGCGTCCCTGGATCCGGATGAGGCCTCGTGCACCTAGGCCCGGGTGAGCCCAAGTGGCCCTGGGTCTGGGAGAGGCCAAGCGTCCCTGGGTCCGGGTGAGACCATGTGTCCCTGGATCCGGGTGAGGCCTCGTGCACCTAGGCCCGGGTGAGGCCACGTGCCCCTGGGTCTGGGAGAGGCTAAGCGTCCCTGGGTCCGGGTGAGACCATGTGTCCCTGGATCTGGGTGAGGCCTTGTGCACCTAGGCCCGGGTGAGCCCAAGTGGCCCTGGGTCTGGGAGAGGCCAAGCATCCCTGGGTCCGGGTGAGACCATGTGTCCCAGGATCCGGGTGAGGCCTCGTGCACCTAGGCCCGGGTGAGCCCAAGTGGCCCTGGGTCTGGGAGAGGCCAAGCGTCCCTGGGTCCGGGTGAGACCATGCGTCCCTGGATCCGGATGAGGCCTCGTGCACCTAGGCCCGGGTGAGCCCAAGTGGCCCTGGGTCTGGGAGAGGCCAAGCGTCCCTGGGTCCGGGTGAGACCATGTGTCCCAGGATCCGGGTGAGGCCTCGTGCACCTAGGCCCGGGTGAGCCCAAGTGGCCCTGGGTCTGGGAGAGGCCAAGCGTCCCTGGGTCCGGGTGAGACCATGCGTCCCTGGATCCGGATGAGGCCTCGTGCACCTAGGCCCGGGTGAGCCCAAGTGGCCCTGGGTCTGGGAGAGGCCAAGCGTCCCTGGGTCCGGGTGAGACCAAGTGTCCCTGGATCCGGATGAGGCCTCGTGCACCTAGGCCCGGGTGAGCCCAAGTGGCCATGGGTCTGGGAGAGGCCAAGCGTCCCTGGGTCCGGGTGAGACCATGTGTCCCAGGATCCGGGTGAGGCCTCGTGCACCTAGGCCCGGGTGAGCCCAAGTGGCCCTGGGTCTGGGAGAGGCCAAGCGTCCCTGGGTCCGGGTGAGACCAAGTGTCCCTGGATCCGGATGAGGCCTCGTGCACCTAGGCCCGGGTGAGCCCAAGTGGCCCTGGGTCTGGGAGAGGCCAAGCGTCCCTGGGTCCGGGTGAGACCATGTGTCCCTGGATCCGGGTGAGGCCTCGTGCACCTAGGCCCGGGTGAGCCCAAGTGGCCCTGGGTCTGGGAGAGGCCAAGCATCCCTGGGTCCGGGTGAGACCATGTGTCCCAGGATCCGGGTGAGGCCTCGTGCACCTAGGCCCGGGTGAGCCCAAGTGGCCCTGGGTCTGGGAGAGGCCAAGCGTCCCTGGGTCCGGGTGAGACCATGCGTCCCTGGATCCGGATGAGGCCTTGTGCACCTATGCCCGGGTGAGCCCAAGTGGCCCTGGGTATGGGAGAGGCCAAGCGTCCCTGGGTCCGGGTGAGACCATGTGTCCCTGGATCCGGGTGAGGCCTCGTGCACCTAGGCCCGGGTGAGGCCACGTGCCCCTGGGTCTGGGAGAGGCTAAGCGTCCCTGGGTCCGGGTGAGACCATGTGTCCCTGGATCTGGGTGAGGCCTCGTGCACCTAGGCCCGGGTGAGCCCAAGTGGCCCTGGGTCTGGGAGTGGCCAAACGTTCCTGGGTCTGGGTGAGACCATGTGTCCCTGGATCCGGGTGAGGCCTCGTGCACCTAGGCCCGGGTGAGCCCAAGTGGCCCTGGGTCTGGGAGAGGCCAAGCGTCCCTGGGTCCGGGTGAGACCATGTGTCCCAGGATCCGGGTGAGGCCTCGTGCACCTAGGCCCGGGTGAGCCCAAGTGGCCCTGGGTCTGGGAGAGGCCAAGCGTCCCTGGGTCCGGGTGAGACCAAGTGTCCCTGGATCCGGATGAGGCCTCGTGCACCTAGGCCCGGGTGAGCCCAAGTGGCCCTGGGTCTGGGAGAGGCCAAGCGTCCCTGGGTCCGGGTGAGACCATGTGTCCCAGGATCCGGGTGAGGCCTCGTGCACCTAGGCCCGGGTGAGCCCAAGTGGCCCTGGGTCTGGGAGAGGCCAAGCGTCCCTGGGTCCGGGTGAGACCAAGTGTCCCTGGATCCGGATGAGGCCTCGTGCACCTAGGCCCGGGTGAGCCCAAGTGGCCCTGGGTCTGGGAGAGGCCAAGCGTCCCTGGGTCCGGGTGAGACCATGTGTCCCTGGATCCGGGTGAGGCCTCGTGCACCTAGGCCCGGGTGAGCCCAAGTGGCCCTGGGTCTGGGAGAGGCCAAGCATCCCTGGGTCCGGGTGAGACCATGTGTCCCAGGATCCGGGTGAGGCCTCGTGCACCTAGGCCCGGGTGAGCCCAAGTGGCCCTGGGTCTGGGAGAGGCCAAGCGTCCCTGGGTCCGGGTGAGACCATGCGTCCCTGGATCCGGATGAGGCCTCGTGCACCTAGGCCCGGGTGAGCCCAAGTGGCCCTGGGTCTGGGAGAGGCCAAGCGTCCCTGGGTCCGGGTGAGACCATGTGTCCCTGGATCCGGGTGAGGCCTCGTGCACCTAGGCCCGGGTGAGGCCACGTGCCCCTGGGTCTGGGAGAGGCTAAGCGTCCCTGGGTCCGGGTGAGACCATGTGTCCCTGGATCTGGGTGAGGCCTTGTGCACCTAGGCCCGGGTGAGCCCAAGTGGCCCTGGGTCTGGGAGAGGCCAAGCATCCCTGGGTCCGGGTGAGACCATGTGTCCCAGGATCCGGGTGAGGCCTCGTGCACCTAGGCCCGGGTGAGCCCAAGTGGCCCTGGGTCTGGGAGAGGCCAAGCGTCCCTGGGTCCGGGTGAGACCATGCGTCCCTGGATCCGGATGAGGCCTCGTGCACCTAGGCCCGGGTGAGCCCAAGTGGCCCTGGGTCTGGGAGAGGCCAAGCGTCCCTGGGTCCGGGTGAGACCATGTGTCCCAGGATCCGGGTGAGGCCTCGTGCACCTAGGCCCGGGTGAGCCCAAGTGGCCCTGGGTCTGGGAGAGGCCAAGCGTCCCTGGGTCCGGGTGAGACCATGCGTCCCTGGATCCGGATGAGGCCTCGTGCACCTAGGCCCGGGTGAGCCCAAGTGGCCCTGGGTCTGGGAGAGGCCAAGCGTCCCTGGGTCCGGGTGAGACCAAGTGTCCCTGGATCCGGATGAGGCCTCGTGCACCTAGGCCCGGGTGAGCCCAAGTGGCCATGGGTCTGGGAGAGGCCAAGCGTCCCTGGGTCCGGGTGAGACCATGTGTCCCAGGATCCGGGTGAGGCCTCGTGCACCTAGGCCCGGGTGAGCCCAAGTGGCCCTGGGTCTGGGAGAGGCCAAGCGTCCCTGGGTCCGGGTGAGACCAAGTGTCCCTGGATCCGGATGAGGCCTCGTGCACCTAGGCCCGGGTGAGCCCAAGTGGCCCTGGGTCTGGGAGAGGCCAAGCGTCCCTGGGTCCGGGTGAGACCATGTGTCCCTGGATCCGGGTGAGGCCTCGTGCACCTAGGCCCGGGTGAGCCCAAGTGGCCCTGGGTCTGGGAGAGGCCAAGCATCCCTGGGTCCGGGTGAGACCATGTGTCCCTGGATCCGGGTGAGGCCTCGTGCACCTAGGCCCGGGTGAGCCCAAGTGGCCCTGGGTCTGGGAGAGGCCAAGCGTCCCTGGGTCCGGATGAGGCCTCGTGCACCTAGGCCCGGGTGAGCCCAAGTGGCCCTGGGTCTGGGAGAGGCCAAGTGTCCCTGGGTCCGGGTGAGACCATGCGTCCCTGGATCCAGGTGAGGCCTCGTGCACCTAGGCCCGGGTGAGCCCAAGTGGCCCTGGGTCTGGGAGAGGCCAAGCGTCCCTGGGTCCGGGTGAGACCATGTGTCCCTGGATCTGGGTGAGGCCTTGTGCACCTAGGCCCGGGTGAGCCCAAGTGGCCCTGGGTCTGGGAGAGGCCAAGCATCCCTGGGTCCGGGTGAGACCATGTGTCCCAGGATCCGGGTGAGGCCTCGTGCACCTAGGCCCGGGTGAGCCCAAGTGGCCCTGGGTCTGGGAGAGGCCAAGCGTCCCTGGGTCCGGGTGAGACCATGCGTCCCTGGATCCGGATGAGGCCTCGTGCACCTAGGCCCTGGTGAGCCCAAGTGGCCCTGGGTCTGGGAGAGGCCAAGCATCCCTGGGTCCGGGTGAGACCATGTGTCCCAGGATCCGGGTGAGGCCTCGTGCACCTAGGCCCGGGCGAGCCCAAGTGGCCCTGGGTCTGGGAGAGGCCAAGCGTCCCTGGGTCCGGGTGAGACCATGCGTCCCTGGATCCGGATGAGGCCTCGTGCACCTAGGCCCGGGTGAGCCCAAGTGGCCCTGGGTCTGGGAGAGGCCAAGCGTCCCTGGGTCCGGGTGAGACCATGTGTCCCTGGATCCGGGTGAGGCCTCGTGCACCTAGGCCCGGGTGAGCCCAAGTGGCCCTGGGTCTGGGAGTGGCCAAACGTCCCTGGGTCCGGGTGAGACCATGCGTCCCTGGATCCGGATGAGGCCTCGTGCACCTAGGCCCGGGTGAGCCCAAGTGGCCCTGGGTCTGGGAGAGGCCAAGCGTCCCTGGGTCCGGGAGAGACCATGTGTCCCTGGATCCAGTTGAGGCCTTGTGCAACTAAGCCCGGGTGAGGCCACGTGCCCCTGGGTCTGGGAGAGGCCAAGCGTCCCTGGGTACGGGTGAAGCCAGATCCTGGGTCCGGGTGAGGCCGTGCGCCCCTGGATCCATCCGGGTGAGGCTGGGTCCCAGGCCCGGGTGAGACCACGCGCCCCTTGGGTATGGGTGAGGCCACGTGCCCCTTAGTCCGGGTGACGCCGTGCCCCTGGGTTCGGCCGAGACCAAACCAGAGGGAGTCGGACCTCCATTACCACCATTTGTCCACCATCCAGAGCTGAGGGGTCAGTGCTGACATGTACACATAAGGAACTACTGGACATCGAAATTGGGTCTCAAAAGAACTGTTGGTCCAGGGGGAAGCTCGCTACAGATTGATTCATTTGCCTGTCAGCATAAATATTATTGCTCGTCTCACATTCAGTTCTTATTAGTATATATCTAGTGACATATGATCTCGTTCGTCTAGAGGAAATGATGAACAACATAGACTGAGGAACAGGAACAGAACCAGAAGCAAGGAGGCATCGATCGGACTATCGGGCCTCAGAGGGAGGATGGAAGAGGGTAGGGGGAGGGAGGGGGAGGGGGAGAGTTCAACCAAAGGACCTGTATGCATGCATATAAGCCTATCCAACGGTTGGGTTCAGCAGGGGATTGGGGCATGCGTGGGGAGAGGGGTGGGATGGGAATAGGGGGATGAGGACAAATATGTGACACCTTAATCAATAAAGAAATTAAAAAAAAAAAAAGAAGGAGTCCAAAGACAAAAGATAATTTTGAAAGGATTGGGGGTCAGAGGATCTTCAGCTAAAGGAACTGAAGACTCCTTCCTCGACTCAGGACCCTGCTTGTATTAAAACAATTTGTCCTAAGGCAAGGTGGAGATATATACTTCAAAGGGTAAGGTTTTAAAGGGTATACAGAAGCATTGTCAGTTTGGGGAATAGCCTACAGCTGTTCAGGTGTTTGGCCAACAGGAGGCAATAAAATGCTCTGAGCTGTCTGGCAGCAGACTATCCTATTCAGGTTTGGGGGAAGTGCCGTTTAGCTGTTTCCAACAGGAAAACTATATATGTGGCTCACCCTTGTTGAGGCCCCCAAGTCCCATCAACCTTTTGGTGGAACTCTTGTAATTATTACATGCTGGAATTGGTTTCCGGCACCAGGATTCCAGTCATCATGTCTCCTTAGGATCCTTATGGTTTGAGAGTTTCTCAGACTTTCCTTGTTTTTGCTGACTTTGTAGGGGAGGCAAAAATAATTTTCCCTCTATCCTTTTAGATTCTTTGCTGAGACCCCTCCCCCATGTAATAAAAGACAGATTAACAGGAGAAAATCAGACAGAATTTTAATAATATGTACATCTCCTGTATACATGAGAGAGAGCCAGGAAAACAGAGTAACTCCCTGAAATGGCCCAAACCACAACCTTAAATGCCATCTCCAGCTAAAGACAAAATATATTGGGGAAGAAGGAAGGCCAGTTATGGAACATTATCAGACAAAGTACAGTAAACAAGGGTAATGTTTTTTTTTTTTTCTTTTTAAAAATATATTTTATTGATTTTTTAAAATTTAATAAATTTTTATTGTTCATATTATTACAATTGTTTCTCCTTTCTCCCCTCCCCCCGATATGTCCCCACGACCTGGTCCCCTCCTCTGCCCTTACCTCCCGCCCTACTGTCCTTATCCATAGGTGTATGATTTTTGTCCACTCTCTTCCCGTACCCCCCACACAGACACCCCTTTCCCCCTGAGAATTATCAATCCACTCCCATTCTATGCCTCTGATTCTATTATGTTCACCAGTTTATTCTGTTCCTCAGATTTTTAATTCACTTGACTTTTAGAATCACTTGTTGATAGCTATGTATTTGTTGTTCATAATTTTTATCTTTACTTTTTTCTTCTTTTTCCTCTTTTTAAAGAATACCTTTCAGCATTTCATATAATACTGGTTTGGTGGTGATGAACTCCTTTAGCTTTTTCTTATCTGTGAAGCTCTTTATCTGCCCTTCAATTCTGAATGATAACTTTGCTGGATAGAGTAGTCTTGGTTAACTTTGCTGGGTAGAGTAGTCTTGGTTGTAGGTTCTTGCTATTCATCACTTTGAATATTTCTTGCCACTCCCGTCTGGCCTGCATAGTTTCTGTTGAGAAATCAGCTGATAATCGTATGGGTACTCCCTTGTAGGTAACTGTTTTTCTCTTGCTGCTTGTAAGATTCTCTCTTTGTCTTTTGCCCTTGGCATTTTAATTATGATGTGTCTTGGTGTGGTCCTCTTTGGATTCCTTTTGTTTGGGGTTCTCTGCGCTTCCTGGACTTGTATGTCTGTTTCTTTCATTAGGTGGGGGAAGTTTTCAGTCATTATTTCTTCAAATAGGTTTTCAGCATCTTGCTTTCTCTCTTCTTCTGGCACCCCCATAATTCTGATGTTGGTACGCTTGAAGTTGTCTCAGAGGCTTCTTACACTATCTTCAACTTTCTGAATTCTCTTCTCTTCTTGCTTCTCTGGAGGAATGTCCTTTGCCTCTTTGTATTCCAAATCTTTGAGTTGAATCTTGCGTTCCTCTAGTCTGCTGTTGGGTCTCTGTATAATATTTTTTTTAATATATTTTATTGATTTTTTACAGAGAGGAAGAGAGAGGGATAGAGAAGTTAGAAACATCGATCAGCTGCCTCTTGCACACCCCCTACTTGGGATGTGCCCGCAACCAAGGTACATGCCCTTGACCGGAATCGAACCTGGGACCCTTGAGTCTGCAGGCCGACGCTCTATCCACTGAGCCAAACCGGTTTCGGCTGTATAATATTTTTTTATTTCAGTCAGTGTATGTTTAATTTCGAGTTGGTCCTTTTTCATATCCTCAAGGGTCTCATTAAATTTATCGGCCTTTTCCATGAAATTCTAGAAAAACCTTATAACCGTGGTTTTGAACTCTATGTCCATTTGTTTGCTCTCCTCCATTTCTTTCGTTTGGGATCTGTTTCCTTGCCTCTTCATTTTTGCTGCTTCCCTGAGTTGGTTGTGTAGCTTTGTGTACTAGGTGTCCTATTGGTTCAACGGGTCAGCCTCCCAGTTACCTGAGGTGTACACTCTTGGTGTACCCCTTTGTGGACTGTGTGTACAGCCTTGTTGTAGTTAAGTCTTGATTGTTGTTGGTATCACTAGGAGGAATTGACCTCCAGGCCAATTGGCTGTGAGTACCCACTGTGTCTATAAAGGAAGAATTGCTGTGCTGGAGACACAGTAGGGCTTTGGTGCTCACTGAGTCTGCCTCTTGAATGTGTCCCTTATGAGAGTGGTCGAAATCTGGTATCGTCTCACACCGACTACTAAATACACTAGTGTCTGGATCTCCAATGGGGTGCAGGTCAGCTACTGCCTGAGGCCCCCCAGCAGGAGCTACAGCAAGAACTAAAGTTTTCTCCTCTTTGCTTGGGCGGTTTTGGAGCAGTCTTACTGGAGCTGCAGTTAATTTGGTTAAGCTGCTAAAGAACAGGCCATTTATATGCAAAAGCCACTGTGTGGAGCCTGGGTGGGTTTGTAGAATGTGCGGGGTGGGGTCTCAGGGTGGGGTGTGGTCTCTGGGCATCACTAGGCTAGGGCGTGGCAGACGATGATGGCTGCTGTCAGCCGTCTCTGCCTTTCCGCGTTTCCAAGTCCCCGTGTCCCGCGCTCCAGCGCAGTAAACACTGATTGCTGGGCGCACCTCTGCAAAAAAGTCACTCTCACTTTCCGACCCATTGGCCAAGAGTCCAGCTTCTCCCCATAGGTGTCTGGGTCCCCTGTGTGTCCCCAGAAACTGGATTTCAGAGTGGTGGGGAGCTTGTCTCCCTTCGGGTTGAAGAAAAGCCGCACGCCCAGTTGCCCGCCACCAGCCCGATTCGCGAGCCTCTGTACCTCAGTTTTTCAGCGTTTGTGCTCCTTTCTTTTCTTAGTTGTAAATCTACCACTCAGCCAGCTTTCCCGTGGTTCTGGGTGGTAGACGTTTTTTCTTTTAGTTGTATTTTTGAAATTTTTGTGCGAGGTGGCAGTTTAGTTATTTAACTTTGCCGCTATCTTGGTTCCTCTCAAGGGTAATGTTGTTATGCAGGTTTAATTCATTGCCTTCTCCATCAATAAGAGTGTCTATAGATTTAGCCATCCTCATCTTCCTGGTAGAAGAGGGAGACACCCTTACAAATGGACATTTCCCTTATACATGTAAATATTTCTTACAAAAGGGTAACTTCTATTAAGTTTTCAGAGCTCTTCTGGTGTCTTCCATTTCTTAAAAATCCAGCTCAATATAATCCTATGCCAAAGAGGCATATTCTTGGGTGGCAAATTTTGCTCCCCTTTGACATGACAGTTTTAAGGAGTAAAGTCTAATATTTTGTATTATCTCCCGCAATTTGTAGTTTTTCTTTTTAATGGCTAATGTAGTTTTAGGAGATGATTCTGTGCTGGCTGACTGTGGAATAAAGGTGTCATTCCCATGTGGCCTGGTTGATCTGCTTTTATTTCAGGGACACATTGTACTTTTGGGACAGGCACCTCTCACAGACACCAGAGAGGTATTATGGGACAGCTCCCTGAGTCAGAGGTAGAGGGCTGTCCCCAACCTTGATTTTTGTCTTCTCATATTAATGAATTTAAATGATAGACTCTGATTGTGTTGTGATAAGACAATGTATTAAAGCATGCACATTTATTAAAGAAGCAAGGCAAGAAAATCTATACATCTGGTTTATGAAGTGAAGATGGGTTCTCAGCTAATTTGAAGAGGGAATTGGGTGGGGGGTTTGAGGCATTATACACCCTCCTGTCTATAGGTATCAAAATTTCTCTGCTGAATATTTTGGTACAGATTAATTCTCAAGGTACCTTTTTATTTTGTTGTGGCTTTCCCAGAATTCATGAGAAGCACCTGGCAATTTTATCTTGCCAAGTTTTGAGAATGCTGGCTTTTTGCTTAGGGAGTAAAACTGCCCCTTTTCTCTTTCCCCTTCCCTTCTCCTTTCCTGAATTTTCTCCTTAGGGAAGCTTTTAACCATTTGCTTTCAAGTGTCCTTGGCTGGGGAAGATAATGGCTTGTTATTTGTAGGCCAGCTGCAAATTGCCCATACTGTTTGGCCTTGTTTTAACTTTCCTGTTTCAGTTTCCCTATTCCTTTTGCTCTGGAATTTTCCTAGCTTCTTATTATCCTGTAACACTTTACAGCAAATGTGTAAGATTAACCTTGGTAGGTGGTATCAGAAGGAGGAGGGGAATATGGGCCCCTTTCATATAACAGTTATTTTAGAGAAGTTTTCCCTATTAGAACAAGGTTTAGTCTAGTCTTTCTGAAGTAACCTCTGTAGGTATAATTCCATTACATTTTAGAGTCCTTAACAAAGAATACTTGAAATAGTATGCTTGCTGGAATTTTGTTGGAAAATACTGTATAAGTAGATTTTAATATGTAACCTTGGAGTCATCATGATATTCTCCCTTTATCGACTGCTACATCCAATTCATCAAGTCCTATTTCCACTCCAAATATCTTTCTAAGTTATTCATTCTTACCCCTCCTCCATTACCATCCCACTCCAAGCTATAATCTCCCATCTGGAGTACTGTAACTGTCCCTAACTGGCCTCTCTACATCCACTTTGGTCCCCTTCCAATACAGACAGTTTCTGACTTATGCTGGTTTCACTTCTGATTTTCAACTTTATGATCATACAAAAGTAATACATATTCAGCCTAAACTGTACTTCAAATTTTGAATTTTGATCTTTCCTGGGCTAGCAATATGTGATATAATACTTTCTTGTGATATTGGGTAGCAGCACCTAACTGCAACTCTCAGTCAGGCACACGATCATGAATACTGTGTATTCATTATGTTAGATGATTTTGCCCAACTGTAGGCTAATGTAAGTGCTCTAAGAATGTTTAAGGTAGACTAGGCTCTGTTATGATGATTGGTAGGTTAAGTATATTAAATGTATTTTAACTTACAATATTTTCAACTTATGATGTGTTAATCTGGATGTAACTCCATTGTAAGTCAGGGAGCATGTGTATATTCTTTCCACTGCAGTCATCAATTTATCCATTTATTCAATAAAAATGTATTTCTCAATTGGGATACATTCTATTGGGAGATATGGGCAATAAGCAAATCCTATATAATAAAAGCCTAGGTGGAGCCGTGCAACACTGTCACAAGATGGTCACCATGATGTCATCACAAGATGGTCACCCTCATGTCATCACAAAGATGGCTGCCACAAGATGGTCACCACAAGATGGCCATATGGGAATAGTGTGAGAGGGTGCAATTTTATTTTATTTTAATTTTATTATTTTTAAAATTTCTTTATTGATTAAAGTATTACAGATGTGTCCTTATCCCCCATTGCCCCCCACACCCCACTCATGCCCTCACCCCCTGTTGTCTGTGTCCATTGGTTAGGCTTACATGCATGTATACAAGTCCTTTGGTTGATCTCTCCTCTTACCCCTCCCCTCCCCTACCTTCCCTCTGAGGTTTGACGGTCTGATCGATGCTTCTCTATCTCTGGATCTGTTTTTGTTCATCAGTTTATGTTGTTCATTATATTCCATAAATGAGTGAGGTCATGTGATATTTATATTTCTCTGACTGGCTTATTTTGCTTATCTTAATGGTCTCCAATTTCATCCATGCTGTTGCAAATGGTAAGAATTCCTTCTGTTTTACAGCAGCGTAGTATTCCATTGTGTAGATGTACCACAGTTTTTAAATTTACTCATCTGCTGATGGGCACTTAGGCTGTTTCCAAATCTTAGCTATGGTGAATTGTGCAGCTATGAACATAGGAGTGCATATATCCTTTCTGATTGGTGTTTCTAGTTTCTTGGGATATATTCCTAGAAGTGGGATCACTGGGTCAAATGGGAGTTCTATTTTTAGTTTTTTGAGGAAACTCCATACTGTTCTCCACAGTGGCTGCACCAGTCTGCATTCCCACCAGCAGTGCACGAGGGTTCCTTTTTCTCCGCATCCTTGCCAACACTTGTCGTTTGTTGATTTGTTGATGATAGCCATTCTGACAGGTGTGAGATGGTACCGCATTGACGTTTTGATTTGCATCTCTTGGATAATTAGTGACTTTGAGCATGTTTTCATATGTCCCTTGGCTTTCCTTCTGTCTTCTTTCAAAAAGTATCTATTTAGATCCATTGCCCATTTTGTTTTATTGGATCGTTTATCTTCCTTTTGTTAAGTTGTATGAGTTCCCTGTAAATGTTGGAGATTAAACCCTTATCAGTGATAACATTGAAAAATATGTTCTCCCATGTAGTGGGCTTTCTTGTTGTTTTGTTGATGGTTTCTTTTGCTGTGCAAAAGCTTTTTATTTTGATGTAGTCTCATTTGTTTAATTTCTCTGTAGTTTCCATTGTCCTAGGAGCTGTATCGGTGAAGAAATTGCTTCAGCATATGTCTGAGATATTGCTGCCTATGGATTCCTCTGGTATTTTTATAGTTTCCTATCTTATGTTTAAGTCCTTTATCCATTTTGAGTTTATTTTTGTGTATGGTGTAAGTTCATCTAGTTTCATTTTTTTTTGCATATATCTATCCAATTTTCCCAACACCATTTATTGAAGAGACTGTTTTGACTCCATTGTATGTTCGAGAGGGTGCTAGTTTAGATGGACGTGGCAGGGAAGACTTTTCTGAATAAATAATGTTTGAGCAGAGACCTGAACAAAGATAGCAGGTGATTCATGCAAGTGTCTGGTGAAAGAACATTCCAGGTAGAATGTGTAACAAGTTCAATGGCTGTCAGGTAGGAATAAGGTTGGTATATTCTAGGATTTAGCAAGTAAGCCACTGTGGTTAGAACAGAGGTAACAACAGGAGAGTAGAAGTAGGTAAATGTTAGAGCTTTACCGATTATGGTGGAAGGTCTACAGTTTCTTTGGACAATTTTATGCAGAGGAGTGGCATGACTATGATTTTTCATAATATTAATTCTATAACAACCTCTTTGCTGCTTAAAAGCTTTCAAAAGCTTCCCATTGATTTGGGGATTAAGACCAAATTAGTTATCATGATATACAAGACCCTTGTATGGTCTTGCTCCCCCTCTGTCATCAGCCTCATATTGTATTATGTCTTCAAGTCTTTGCACTTATCAGTCTTTATCTTGTAAAAGGGCCTTTGAACATGCTATTTCCTCTTCCTGGAATGCTTTTCCCTTCCCTTTTGGTCTCATTAATGCCTATTCATCCTTCAGAATTCATTTTCTTGTTTGTTTTCACTGACTAAGTAAAAATCCTCCTATTATAGATATTCATAGCATCATATCCATCTCTATCATAGCATTTATCATAAGTGCAATTTTTTATTTGTATAATTATTTCAATTATGTAATTTTGCCATACAAAATTAGAAACTCCATTAGCATTATATCTGTAACATTGTTGGGGAGGTAAATTTTCACATACCTCTCTTGGTTTTCCTTGGTTAGTATAATAATTAAATTGACACAAGACAGATTAACAGGAAAAAAAATAATTTCAGACATATGGAGGTCTCACAGATATGGGGCCTAAGGAAATGTCTAAAGCAGGCAGCATTTATACTTTTTAGACAAAAAAGCAAATTTGTGAGGAATTGAAAGGACAAAGAAACTTAGCATTGAGGAGTTTAATTAGTGAGGAATCTAAGCAGAGTTTGGGCTTGGGATAGTAAATTAGTGAAAAAGTAAAAATGTTTGTTTATACAGGCTTGCTGGCCCTGAATTCCCTATCTCTGGTAATAAGGATATTGCTCTACCTCCCAGTGCAAGGAGAATACCTTTCTTGTGGGAGATACATTTTCTGCTTTCAGAAGGAGATTTAGCATGCTCTTCTTACACCTGTTTGTTTGTTAAGTAACTTTAATTCAAAATAATCAATATGCCAAAGTGGCATATTTTGAAGTCGAAAATTTTGCTCCCCTATAGCATCCAGGGCACTTGGTAACTTCACAGAAAGTACAAAATCAGTTATTTGTCAAATTAATGAATAAATGTGTTTCCCTGAGGTCTAACTTGTGTATTTTATATGGTGATGAGGGGAGGGGGCTTAAAATTCTATTATCTGCTAAGTGTTTGAGACATCCAAGAGATGTATCATATATATTTAATTCTGTACCTAATAACACTCTATTGATTCACTAGATAGAGAGGTTCTCATTGGGCATTGTATTTTTCACAAATCTATTGGCCCACTGGATACTATTACTACTATGCTGGTATGGTAGTGTCAACTTATACTATTAGTCCTGTTACATCAGGCACCATAGTTTCTTTAGCATTGATGGGCATAGTGGGTCTCACTGCTGCTTTACTGAGTAGAAATTGCCCTGTTGATAGGTGTCATTGCTTGGAGAGATAACCTTATGTTATTAGAGTGGCCTATGATAAAGTTTAGAATGCATATATGTGATGTTATCCTTGGTCAGAGGAGCCCCAGATAGCGTTGCTGAGCTCCTTATGTTTGAGTTTAGTGAAAATACTATTTTATTTTATTTATTTATTTTATTTTATTTTATTTTCACTAGGACAAACACATGCACACAAGAGACCACATTGCTCTCAAACATTATGCCCCTCTAATGACATAAGGTGTGCTTACTTACTCAAGCTCTTCAATCCTGGATCCTACTTACCTTAGTACGTTTCTCCCCAAGCATTCCCTAAAAATAGGTTTCTGTTGGGACATCCTATCCTACCCTGCAGTGGACACAAGCAATGGACACTACCTGATTTCTCACACAGGGGTTCCCCAGGCACTATGCAGACAAACTTTCTTCAGACCAGCCATACCAGTTTGCAAAACATGTCCTCATATATCTAAGCCCCATGCATAGATACCATGATATAAGCTGAACTTCTTCTACATACAACTACCAACAACAGGGTGGAGTATAAGGAACATATGTGGGCTGTGGAATATAACAGATAGACCTAGGTTTATCTCACAGTTCCACACATTACTGGCTGGATGACCTTGTATGTTATTAACTTCTCTGAGCTTCAGTTGTTTCCTCGTTCATGAAGGGGTATGAGAACAACTTCCTTGCAGGGTTCTTATGATAAATAAATCAGATACATGCAAATAAAGTTTTACCACAGGGACTGATAGAATAAGGATAGCTAGCCAAACAATTTCTGAATTAGGAACTGTTCTAAATATATACAAGTATTATCTCATTTAAATGTCTTCACAGCCATCCTGTGAGGTAGGTACACTTATCTTTATTATTTATTTAATTGATTTCAGAGAGGAAAGGAGAGGGAGAGATAGAAACATCAATGATAAGAATCATCGATAGGTTGCCTCTTACACACCCCCTACTGGATCGAGCTCATAACCCAGACATGTGCCCTGACTAAGAATTGAACCGTGACCTCCTGGTTCATAAGTCAACACTCAACCACTGAGCCACACCAGTGGGGCTATTATCTTTATTTTCTAGATGTAGAAACTAGCCCAAACTGGTTTGGCTCAGTGGATAGAGCATTGGCCTTCGGACTGAAGGGTCCCAGGTTCGATTCTGGTCAGGGGCATGTACCTTGGTTGCAGGCACATCCCCAGTAGGGGGTGTGCAGGAGGCAGCTGATCGATGTTTCTCTCTCATCGATGTTTCTAACTCTCTATTCCTCTCCCTTCCTCTCTGTAAAAAATCAATAAAATATATTAAAAAAATAAAAATAAAAAAAATAGATGTAGAAACTAAAGTACAGAGAAATTAGATAGTTTGTCCAAGTTCACACAGCTAGAAGTGGCAGAGTTGAGGAGGAGAGGCTGTTATAAATGAACTGCAAAATCCAACCCCCCTCCAAATTCCAGGATTCTATATATTGAATTAGTACAAGGTCATTGTATTACGTAAATAGATATGTTCATTCACTATCCCACTCCCAGAAGCAGTCCTTCTATAAAGCAATATTAGCCTAACACTAATGAGGAGATAAAAGCGTAAGTAGCAGCCTGACTTACTTTTATCTGAGAATAATTGAATATAACTGGCAGCCAAAACTCTGAGCAGAGTCTCTCTTTAGGATTACTGATTTTAAAAGGGTTTAATTGCAGCCCATCCTATCCTAGCGATTTTCCTTAATGCTTATATCTTCAAGGAGGAGCAAGGCATTTAAAAGAAAATTCAAATTGGTGTTCTGCATTATGTATAACCTATTGTGGCTTTCAAATGCCTGTTTTGAACAGATAATTTGCTTAGAGGTTCAACTAGGGTTTTTTTGGAGGATAATTATTAATATGGATAATAAAATAAATACTAAGAAATAGAGAATTGATGTAAAGCTAATCACATTGCAAATAATGAAAAACTATACTCCTATCAAAAAAGCTGAAATCATACACAGACATACACATCCTAACTGCATATAACTATCCAAAACAAAGCAGGAAAATTTCAGAAAATATACAGGAACCCCCCCCCCCCCCAATAATTTTGAGGAGTTACCTCAGTGGTTTCCAAACTTTGCTGCATATTAGAATCTACCTGGGTAGATTTTAAACTTCCTAATACTCAGGTTGTACCTCATACCAGTTTTATCTGAATATCTGCCAGAATGGCTACCATCAACAAATCAACAAACAACAAGTGTTATAGAGGACTAGAAGCCTGTTGCACGAAGATTCGTGCAATAGACCTTCCTTCACCTGGCTTCCTTCACCATCGGGCTCGCGAGTCCCCACCCCCCTCTCCTCCCGCCGGTGCGATTGGCCACCCTGAGTCCCGCCACCCACGCCTTCTGCCGGCCCCATTGGTCCCCTCTCAGTGGCGGCCGATTGGGCTGGCGGGAGGCGCAGGGGGCATGGACTCACAAGTCCCCATCCCCTGCTTCTCCCGCTGGCCCAATCGGCCACCCCAAGTCCCGCCCCCCGCACCTCCCACCGGCCCAATGGTGGGTGTAGCGGAGTGATGGTTAATTTGCATATTACCCTTTTATTATGTAGGATGTGGAGGAAAAGGAACCCTCATGCACTGCTGGTGGGAATGCAGACTGGTGCAGCCACTGTGGAAAATGGTATGGAGTTTACTAAAATATTAAAAATGGAACTGCCATTTGTCCCAGTGATCCTGCTTCTGGGAATATATACCCTAGAATCCCAAAACACCAACCAGAAAGAATATGTGTATCCCTATGTTAATAGCATTATTTACAATAGCTAAGATTTGGAAATAGCCCAAGTGCCCATCAGTAGATGAGTGGATAAAAAAACTGTGGTATATTTATACCATGGAATATTATATGGCTGTATAAAAGAAGGATCTCTTACCCTTTGTGACAGCATGGATGGACCTGTAGAGCATTATGCCAAGCAAAATAAGCCAGTCAGAGAAGGACAAATATCACTTATATGTGGAATCTAATGAACAAAATAAACTGACAAACAAACTAGGTCCAGAGGCATGGATGCATGGAACAGACTAACAGATCTCAGAGGGGAGGGGTGTTGGGGGGAAGGTAAGAGATTAATCAAAGAACATATATGCATATATGCATAACTCATGGACACAGACAATAGTGTAGTGAAGGCCTGGGGTGGGGCAGGGGTTGGGTGGAAGGGGGCCAATGGGGAATGCAGGACAATACTGTCAACAATAAAAAAAATCTGCTATCATTTAACACCCTCTTCCTTTCCTGTCTCCATTCAGTAGTCTCTAACCCCAGTAAATTGATAAATAATAATCACTAATATTTACATAGTTTTGTATATTCAGATGCTATTGAATCACTTGTTACATCAAAGCACAATGTTTTAACTCAAAGAAGTAGATGAGTGAGAGGAGTATCAGGATTGAATGAATAGCTAGTGGTGGATGTTGATTTGAATGAGTGCCTTAAATGAAACCACAAAGGCAATTATCTCCTTTGCCTGTTCTTCTTGTTAAAGTCAGTGGTTCTTAAACTTGTACATACCTGGAACACTTCTGAAACATTGGTGGGCCACACTTGGGAGTTTGATTAAGTAGCGTCGGGATGGGAGAGCATATTTTTCTAAAATTGTTCTAACAGCGGACAGCACTTTTAAGACCCAGCAGGCTCCCTGTGTAACAATGAGATTCATACTCCTAATGCAAAAACCTGGAAATGAATGTGTGCGTCTTGATGTTAAATCAAACATTTATTTTGTATGAAATATATGGGGCCTGATAATTTGCATTTCTCACTATTTCCCATGGGATGCCTATGGTACTTGACTAGGGAACATAGTACATTAGATTGATATTTTTCTTGATACTTTAGGCTAAAATAAAAATGCTTGAGTTTGCTTCCCAAATGTTGAAAGGGTAGCATTCCTAGCAGGTACATTTTAACTTGTTAACAGTTTAAATGTACTTCATGATTAAATATAAAATGAAGACTCTATTAACACCCCAGTTCTTAATCACCTGACTATGACTAAGTTTCTTTTAATTTAATGGTCAATACAAAAATCCTCAAACAAGCAAATAGTTATTGAAGACTGTCTTACTGAAACACTTAGCCACGCGCATGGTCAGGTTAAAAGTGCACGGTTTACTAGTTAGTATAAGAGACCATTTCTACTACACAATGATGAAGGCACAAATCATGAAAACTGGGTTGAAAACTATTAAAGTTGGTTTCTCAATAAGGTTTTCTAAGCCACTCTGGCCTTCGTTAAATATTCTGATACTTTACAGCTGTAATCTTTTAACTGTGACAAAAGTACTTTACCAGAACCAAACTAGGGAAGTTCAAGGCCACAGTAAATCCTAAACTTGGCAGAAAAGCGGAGAGTACTTGATTTTAAAACCCTTAAAATGCTTCCTTTTTAGCTACCTAGAAAATAAAAAAGAAGCTGTAACCAACTCAGAGTATGTTTAAGCTATTCTTTAATGGCATACAACACACCCAGCTCACTACAGCTTTCACTTTGCAAAGAAGTGTTTGCTTTAAGGTTCTCTTCCCTATTCTACATCATCATTGTTATCATTGCACTTCTTATATTGTGTTTGGAAACTTTGAGTCATTGTAAGTCATTAAACGCTTCTCCAGTGAAGTATAATACCAATTTTAGGATTATATGATCATGGGAAAGGTACCCTAATTAAAATGTTTGTTAATTTTAGCTATAGCATCCCAATGTCAGGCATTTCAGGAATACAAAAGTAATTGAAAAAGAGTAATTGGAAATTGTTCTGTACAGTGTTCTGGAAGTTTCACTTCCCTTGCTGTGTGGAATTTTCCACTTTCTTCCTATGAAGACTGTAATATCAAGTCCCCAAGGAATATAGGGACAAGAATCATCTGGACATAAAGTAAATATATCTGTTTTATTTAGCTCCCCATTGGAGAAATATTCATTGGGTTAAAAGAGAAATGTTACTGTAAAAGTCAGTTGCACCAGTCTCTGAAAACTTGAGTCTGATATATTTTAGTTGTTTTAGAATGGAACATCTTGTTTCTGAGCATTTGAGTATTTTTTAATAATCTTTTTTCCACTTTTTTTTGATTAAGGTATTACATATGTGTCCTTATCCCCCCATTGCATCTGTGTATTTTTAAACATTAACAAAAATGTGAACTACTTTAAGGTAGCTTTTACTTCATACTTTGCCCCCTAAAGTTGTCTTTTTCATTTCTTCAGCAAGTGCCGCCTCATCCTATTTCTATTTGGTTTATTTTCTATAAGCTCATTAATTTCATTGAAGATTTATATCTCTTTTCAAATAGAGGTTAACAGATACAAGAATCCCTCCCCTCACACCCAGATATAGAGGAGGAGGAGGAGTCAGAGCTCAAGGTTTGAGTTGCTATCTGGCTCTGGGCCAAGGGCCTGGAGAAAAGCATATTTTTAATATCACGAACTTTTCTATAAAATTTGGCTTTTATTTGAAAAGTTTCAAACTGAACATTTTTGAGGGCTTTAAATAACTACTGGCAGTCCTGACTGTATTCTGGTGAAGTGTATGTATTCTTTCACCACATCATTTTGGGGAAGCTTCATCAGCCTGAGGAATTTTCCTCCCCTCAACAGTTTTTCCTTCTTACCAGTCCTCAGGGATATGGTGGCCCCCTCTTTTGTTGTACCTTCCGTGCTGGCGCGGCAGCCTCCATGGCAGAAAAGAGAGTCTCCTGGGCACAGCTTGAGGGAGTTTTGCTTGTCCACCTTAGTGCCTTTATTTTTCCATCATTATTTGTGAGGCCAAGCCCTCAAGTGTCCTCCATCCCCTAATTGAGAAAGGAAGCCCAGGATGGTGGGGATCATGAAAGATGATGGGCAGTTCCTGGGCACGGTATTCTATCTTTATGGTGCCATCTTGCAGGATCCCTCCTCTTGGCCTTCATGAACACTCACCTGGACATAGGCAGTTTCCCCTTCTCCACCTCCATCCTTCAGAGCAGCTGCTTTTGGTTGGGCAAATGGCCGGTTTTATGGCGCTTTCATCACACCTGTTGGGAGAACCCAGTCAGTGCCTCAGTAGCTATAATGAGAAGCAGTGGCACAGGTGATAGCAAACAACATGGAGGCAGCAGCAGTGTTGCTGGGGTGAGGGAGATGGGCTGTGGCTGAGATGACGGCCTCCACTGCTGGGTGACCTGTAGTAGGCGATGATGCTGAGGAGCAGAGACCTTCCCTGAGACTGAATCAAGTCCAGGCCCCTCAATGTAGGGCAAGACCACAAAATCAGGCTAGCGCATTTCTTGTTGACCTTGGGCTGGCATTTAAATGTGGCCAAGGTCAGGGCAAGTGAAGAAGGAGCAGCAGGGCTCAGGAAAGGTCCACAGTCACCTCCCTGCTGTTCCCTCCAGTGAGTTTCTCCATATGGCCCTGGAGGCCTCTAGGTCTAAGTTCCTTGGCTGGAAGAAGTGATTGACAGGCACTCTCTTTGTTGCCCCACCTACTCAACTCTAGTTTGCTTTTGAGCTAGGGTTCAATGCTCCTCTCTCCATGCAGGCCCCAGGAAAAAACCCAAGTTCATGATTACCAATGTGCCCTATGCAAATGTTTAAGACAGGTAGCTTGTAACAAACACAGTACTGTAGGTATAAATTCTACCAAGAGAAAGGAGTGTTTCCTCCCACAAACACAAACTCCAATCAACCTTTTTTTTTTTTTTTAATGTTTTGGTCCCAGGTCAAGGACACAACATGGTTTTGTGCAAAATGCTTTGTAGATTAGTACTCAGATATTAATGGAAATGTTTTAGGTCTGGAAGGGACCATTGAAATCATGGAAAAAGTGGTTCTCCAAACTTGGGCATTGTAGGAATCACCTGGAAGGCTAATTGGACAACAGATTGCTGGGTCCCACCCCAGAAGTCAGGATTCATGGGTCTGGGTGACCTGAGAATTCACATTTTCAACAAGATTCCATGGGAGGCTTCTGCTGGTCTGGGCACTGCCCTTTGAGAACCATGGGTCTAACCCAAGGCCTCATTTCACAGGTGGCTCAACTGAGGCAGAACCCCAGTGAGATCCCAGAGTTGGTTTTAACATTTACCAGTTGCTATGACTTTGCAATCCCATTCAGATTCTCTGTGCCTCAGTTTTGTCATCTACAAAATTAGGATAAGAACCTGTGTCCTGCCTAACCCATGGAGTTGCTTAATTTACAGGGTGGCTGCTATTGGGTAGTTAGTCGGGCCTTCAGCAACAGCCCTATAAGTTGGTTGTGGAGCAGTCACATGGTAATTGGGTTCATGAACTTAAACATTCCCCAGCTGGCTACTGGGTCAGAGTTTATACCCTTTTGTCAAGGACTGAAAGAAGGAGATGTCAAATTGGGGGTAGGACATAAACAATTTATTCTTTTTGTTGTATCTTTCTCAATTTATGATTGCCTCTTACATTAGGTAATATCTCCACGTATAGTGGTTTTGCCTTTTTTGTGTAGAAAGTATCCGAATGTTTTCCTTTAGATTTTTTTAAACCATCTGATTATAAGACCCTTCACATATATATTTTTCTTTTTTCAGTGTGAATTTTTACCATATATACCTTTATCTGTCTGGGTGTTACATTGGCAAGTGATATATAAAGTTGGGATTTCAGTTGCCTCTCTCTCTCTCTCTCTCTTTTTTTTACTAAACAGCTAACCTCTGGCATTATTTGTTGTGTAATACCTTCCCTTTTCCTTGATGTGTGGTTAGTTTTGTTTAGCTTAAAAAAACTTTAGTGTCATTGATCTTTTTTGTTATTTTCATATTCTGTGTTTCATTTATTTTTCTCAGATCTTTATTATTTTTTCCCTTCTATTAAATTTGGGCTTAGTTTGTTCTCCTTTTTCTAGCTCCTTCAAGTATAATGTAAGGTTGTTTCAGATCTTTCTATTTTATTAACATAGGCATTTATTGTTATAAGCTTTCCTCTTAAAATTGCTTCTGCTTGCATACTATAAGTTATGGTATGTTGTATTTTCATTTTTATTTCTCTCAAGATATTATTTCATTGTCTTTTGATTTATTCTTTGATTCATTATATGTTCAGCAATGCATTGTTTAATTTCCATGTATATGTGAATTTTCCAATTTTCTTCCTGTTATTGATGTCTAGGTTTATATATTTATGGTCATAAAAGATACTTGATATAATTTCAATTTTCTTGAAGTTGTTAAGACTTGTTTTGTCTGTTTGGAATAACTATCACAATTAATGGTGTGTGTGTTTTTTAATACGTGCTTAAGTCTCGACTGTGTACATATAACCTTCACATCCTCTTTTTATTTGACTCCTCACTGTTGTCTACGAGATTTCTGTTCTCAGGGAAGGGCCATGATACAAGATGCAGTGTTGTAGACTTACCTTTTTTGTCTTTGAATAATGAGCTCTAGAGGGCAGGAAGCAAAAATATTTTTCCAGGAGTTACTAAGAGATTGTCATTTTCCTTGACCAAATAAAATATTTCCAACGGAAAAGTCCATATGACTTGGTCCAAGGATTGTCTTTTAGACCTTATGAGCTTAGTTAAAATTTTCACTTTTTGGTTGCTACTCCAAGGTTTGCAAAGACTAGTCCCCCATTCACCCCATTACTCCTTGAAACACCTTCCCCATATCCCTGAAGGTCCCCAATGCCTACAACCTGGGTAATAGTAACACAGAGAGCACTTAAAGCTCTCTTTGCACATGCCCCATATCAACCTGTTGTAGGTCTGGCAGCAGTGAGCACCTTTTTATGAGGCAGAACATTTCTTGGGTATTACCATACTTTTCTCTATAATTTGTTTATTAGTGTTTCAACTATTGCTCCAATGTCACTGTGACACTCTTCAGTTGCCCAGAAATTTACTGCCTGTCATGCATATTCTATTGTTGAAGCATGGAAGAAAGTTTTGAAATTCAGTGTACTAAAGATACCAAAAGCTGTTCTTTCAGTCAGGCAGATAGCAAGCACACCACCACAAAGGAAATCTGGGGCCACTGGAGATCTGTCTTACCCCCTGGCTGGAGATTTAAAGTGGAGAACTCCATGTAGTCAAGCTTATAGTACCTTCCTCTGCTTCACAAGGTTTTAGCCTGAAGCAGGACTACAATCCCAAAGCCACAGAATGGTTAATTTTCTGCTAACTGGAAGCCTTAAGTGATTAAATCAGCCTCTCCTGTACTCTTTTCTAAAGGCACACACCTCTAAAATTACTAGGCTGAATAGCCCCTACCTCCCCAGTGAACCACTCACCCCAAGCCAAGGGGAAGAGGGAAGGCCAAAAGTGGGGAGGGTGGGATAGAAAAAGTCAGGATTAGATGGATGGTCAACTGTGAGGGGAGAGGGGGAAAGTAGCCCAGGAAATGTTTACTCCTCCCTTCCCTTCTTGCTATACAGTCTTTTTATTTGTAGCAAAGCCTCCATAAGAACTTCCAGGCAAAGGAGTAAAGATGTAGGCACCTTTTACCACTAGAGTCAGTTGGCTAATAGTCTGGCTCTCCAAGACACAAACCACCTTAGATTTTAATGTAGGTTCACCGGAAGTTAAATTTTTTTGTAATTCTTTCCCCTTTATTCCATTCCCCAAACAAACCAAACACTGTTTCCTTTGGGTGCATGGACAGCACTTAGCTCATTTTCTTAGGAGACTCAGAAGTGTCTTCTCAGTATAACTTTTCACTGTGCCTGCCTCTGTCATCTCTGGGCTACTTTGCTTAAACATAAATGCAGGGATAGACATAAGTGTGTCTTTAAGTTCTGAGCGGAATACTGAGAAAAACCAATGGCTGCTTGGTTTTGCTGATGTTGCTATAATGTAATACTATACAATCACATGCTGAATTTTGCATTTTCTCTATAAAATATCTATTGTTCTTAATAGTATATCTTTATTTCTTTAATAATAATAGGTTTGATTGATTGGATTTTATTTCCTTTTTATTCTTATAGTGAAAAGTTCATTTAGGTAGATGCATTTTACCCAGGTAATTCCTGTAGTATAGTATTATCCCTCTCTTCTCTTTTTTTTTAGTGTGGATCTCTATTAGGTTATTTTTACTCTGAGAACTCTTCATTAATATTTTTTTCACAGTTAACAACTCTTTTTAAATAAAGAGGTTTGTTTTTAAATGAAGAAGTTATTTTTTAATGCCCAGAGACATTCTTATAAGTATTCAGCTTCTTTGTAGCATCTCTGATCTTTGCTACATGAAAACAAATACAACAGTACCTATTCTATAGTCTGTCTCAGTCTGTGTGTCACATGGGGAGGAAAATCAAGTAGGATATTGAAAACTCAAACCTGAAAGTTATCAGAGAAGCAAAATGGTCTTCAGAGGTTGTGTGGACGTAACAGGCCTCTACACAGGTGTACCTTGCCAAACTGATGGCCTCCGGATTGGTATTTGTATGGGAGAGAGTGGTATTGAAGAGAAGTTTTGTGTATAAACCCCTGGAGAGCAAACAAAGAAACCAGTGGAAGGTGAGAACAGTTAGGCATGAGTAGATGGGGCTAGATTGTTGGTGGTTGTACTCCAGCCTGGACCAGGGTCTAGATACAAGTCTTATAGCAAGATGGGCTATTAGAACAAGCCATTTTAAGAAACAAGGGTCCTCACTATGTTGAAGTAACAAAGTAAAACTGGAAGTGAAGAAGGGAAAGAGGTGATAGACCTGATATTTAATTATGCCTATTCATAACATTTGTAACACTTGCAAGGTTCAGAAACGTTCAGTTGGGGATCTACATATCATCTGCCTAAATATTTGAAACTAGAAGCCCGGTGCATGAAATTCGTGCACAGCGGGGGGTTGTCCCTCAGCCCAGCCTGTACCCTCTCCAATCTGGGACTCCTGGAGGGATGTCTGACTGCCCGTTTAGGCCCGATCCTGGTGAGATCGGGCCTAAACGGGCAGTCGGACATCCCTCTCACAATCCAGGACTGCTGGCTCCCAACTGCTTGCCTGCCTGCCTTCCTGATTGCCCCTAACCACTTCTGCCTGCCAGCCTGATCAGCCTGATCACCCCCTAACCACTCTGCTGCCAGCCTGGTTGATGCTTAACTGCTCCCCTGCCAGCCTGTTTGTCCCCAACTTCCCTCCTCTGCCAGCCTGGTCACCCCTAACTGCCCTCTCCTGCAGGGTTGATCACATCCAACTGCCCTCCCTTGCAAGCCTGGTCCCTCTCAACTGCCCTCCCTTGCAGGCCGGGTGCCTCCCAACTGCCCTCTCCTGCTGGCCATCTTGTAGTGGCCATCTTGTGTCCACATGGGGGCAGGATCTTTGACCACATGGGGGCAGCTATATTGTGTGTTGCAGTGATGATCAATCTGTATATTACTCTTTTATTAGATAGGATAGAGGCCTGGTACAGGGGTGGGGGCCAGCTGGTTTGCCCTGAAGGGTATCCCTGATCAGGGTGGGGTTCCCTTGGGGCGTGGGGTGGCCTGAGCGAGGGGCCTGTGGTGGTTTGCAGGCCGGCCATGCCCCCTGGCAACCCAAGCAGAGGCCCTGGTATCTGGAATTTATTTCCCTTCTACAATTGAAACTTTGTAGCCTGGAGCAGAGCCAAGCCTGCTGCTCCCTCCGGGGTGGCAGCCATTTCTGTGGCAGTTAATGCACCTTCTATAATTGAAACTCTGTAGCCTTAAGCGGGTGAGCCCAGCCAGGGTGTGCAGAAAGCTTTGATTCCCCTGTTGCCCCCGGCAACCCTGGCCTGCTCTCTCAAGCTCCATTCTGCTGCCATTTGTTTGAATTTGTTTACCTTCTATAATTGAAACTTTGTAGCTTGAGTGGAGGCTTAGGCCTGCAATGGCTATGGAAATCTTGGCTTGCTCTGTTACCTGGGAAACCTTGCTCTCTGTGGCTGTAGCCATCTTGGATGGGGTTAATTTGCATACTTGCCCTGATTGGCTGGTGGGCGTGGCTTGACTTGTGGGTGTGGCTTATGTAGCGGAGTGATGGTTAATTTGAATATTACCATTTTATTAGAGAGGATGTTTAAATAACTGAATATAGCATTTTTATTTAAAGGTTTATCTCCTTCCATGACAAATGTACCTTCATAATCACCTGAAAAGCCAGGCTGGAATTTAGAATTCTGACTCCTGTAAGTCCTGCTCCAGTGGTGAGGGAAGAGCTGCTCCCTATCCCATCACCTAGACCAGGCCCTATTCCCTGTTCTGGACACCCCCTGTCCTAGCCCTTAGGGAGCACAGATTTCAACAGTGCAGTAGTATTCCAAAGGACAGCCCCAAGAGGAACATTCAGACCCTTGTAGCAGGTTTGAGACTGCACAGGGGTACAATGTACCTGGTTCATGGGCTAACAGAGGCATACTCTTTGTCCCATGGTCTGGACTCCTGACACTGTAGAGAGGGGCATGGATGGAAGAGAACAAAAGTATGAAGCTCAAGATAGAGGTCCCTGTTGCCTGGGTCTAAGAGCAAGACTATAGTATCAACTGATACAATGTAAAAATGAACAAATGGCTACAAACGTAAACTATGGTATTATAATGCAATAATGCACATAGTCCTTTCTGTTAAAGAGTAGGGATTAAGAACCATAGAGGAATCTATTTGACCTAAGTGAATAGAATTACAGAGTGTTAGAATATATAGAGTTCTAGACAAAGCTGTGTCATTAGGGACAGAAAATGGAGAATCTGAAATTCCAAATTATAAATTTTAACTCTTATTTAGAAACCACGTGGAAACATTGAATATTTTAAAAGCAGGATGCAGTGCACTCAAATTAGTGCTTTAATGGATGAATTCAGAGCAGAGACCAGTTAGAGCAGTGGTTCTCAACCTTTCTAATGCTGCAACCCTTTAATACAGTTCCTCATGTTGTGGTAACCCCCAACCATAAAATTATTTTCGTTGCTACTTCATAACTGTAATTTTGCTACTGTTATGAATCGTAATATAAATATCTGTGTTTTCCGATGGTCTTAGGCTCTATAGCAGTGGTTCTCAACCTGTGGGTCACGACAGGGTCACCTAAGACCATCAGAAAACACAGATATTTTTTTTGATTTTTTAAATTTATTTTTTTAATTAAGGTATTATATATATACATATCTTACCATTGTCCCCCCCCACCCCACACCCATACTTACCCTCACCCCCCAGAGTTTTACATCCATTGGTTATGCTTATATGCATGCATATAAGTCCTTCGATTGATCTCTTATCTCCCCCACCTCTCCCTAACCTTCCCCCTGTAGTTTGACAGTCTGTTTGATGCTTTACTGTCTCTGTATCTATCTTTTTGTTCATCAGTTTATAATGTTCTTTACTATCCATAAATGAGTGAGGTCATGTGATATTTTTCTTTCATTGACTGGCTTATTTCACTTAGCATAATGCTCTCCAGATCCATCCAGGTTGCTGCAAATGATGATAATTCCTTCTTTTTATGGCAGCATAGTATTCCATTGTGTAGATGTACCACAGTTTTCCGATCCAGTCATCTGCTGATGGGCACCTAGGCTGTTTCCAAATCTTAGCTATTGTAAATTGTACTGCTATGAACATAGGGGTGCATATATCCTTTCTTATTGGTGTTTCCAATTTCTTAGGATATATTCCTAGAAATGGGATTACTGGGTCAAATGGGAGTTCCAGTTTCAGTATTTTGAAGAAACTCCATACTGTTCTCCACAGTGGCTGCACCAGTCTGCATTCCCACCAGCAGTGCACAAGGGTTCCTTTTTCTCCGCATCCTCGCCAACACTTGTTTGTTGATTTGTTGATGATAGCCATTCTGACAGGTGTGAGATGTTACCGCATTGACGTTTTGATTTGCATCTTTCGGATAATTAGTGACTTTGAGCTTGTTTCCATGTGTCTTTTGGCCT
Organism: Eptesicus fuscus; assembly: GCF_027574615.1. Classification (NCBI taxonomy): domain Eukaryota; kingdom Metazoa; phylum Chordata; class Mammalia; order Chiroptera; family Vespertilionidae; genus Eptesicus; species Eptesicus fuscus. Next base: position 122,087,242 of record NC_072473.1, on the reverse strand, counting down.
TCTTTCTGTCTTCTTTTGAAAAGATTCTATTTAGGTGCATTGCCCATTTTTTTATTGGATCATTTATCTTCCTTTTATTAAGTTGCATAAGTTGCCTGTAGATGTTGGAGATTAAGCCTTTATCAGTGATAGCATTTGCAAATATGTTCTCCCATAGAGTGGGCTTTCTTGTTGTTTTGTTGATGGTTTCTTTTGCTGTAAAAAAGCTTTTTAT